>NC_051063.1:98814214-98856517 GCF_004664715.2 Peromyscus leucopus | reverse complement strand
AAGACTTGCCTCCTTACAACATGCACACATTGGATCATTTATAGAAGATTTCTTACAACTGAGACACAGACTAAAATGTATCTGTTCTTCACAGAGCCATGGGCACAACAAAGTGCACCCCTGATGAGCCTCAGCCTAGAAGACAGCAAGATCTCCAGGAGATGCTGACAGAAGTGGATTGTCTGTTGACTACTGGCTACCTAAGCTGCAGAAAGACCTGGGTGTGACCTGTACCCAGGCTTACAACACTTAGAAGAAAAAGATCTCCAGAAGCTGAAGTCCCAGACACAACACACATGGGAGAAAAAGGCTCTGGAGAAACTGTTGACGCTTCACAGCCAAATAGTGTTGCAGAGTTCCAGAAAAATCTATGGGAGATGATAAGGAACAGGCAGAAACAGGCAGAACAGGCCCTGCAGGAGCTCAGGGCCTTGCAGTTAGAAGGAAAGAACAGACAGGAAGAGGCAGTGAAGAGGAAAGAAGCAGAGCTGAGACAAGCAATGGAGATCCCTGAAGAGTGCTGGTCAGGCCTGAGGTGTCCCTGAAAGATGTCACTGAAACAATGGAGAGACAACTGAAGGACATGGAGCCGAAACTGACCTACAGGGGAAATCTCCATGACAGAGACCTGGTAAGATGGGCATCTGGGGCTGGCCCTGCAGGGAATTTATAAGACCTGCCACCAAAAGGACCTGGTAGCAAGAAGAGAAGAACTGCTCAGGGTCCCAAGGAATTCTTCCTCTTTGGATCGGAGCAAGGAAAAAGGATGGAAGCAAAAGAATTCATATCTTCTAAAGAAGAAAACCCTGTTCAAAAAACTGTGGAAAAGTTGGGATTTGGAGCAATGATATCAGCCAAGGGTGGATGGTATGGATTAGCCTGGAAGGTGGTAGAGATCAAAGTAAACATTCAGACTCTAAGGACATCAGTGAATCATATTCAGAGCACTCTTATTTCTGCTCAGCCAAGTATTGCTATATGCCTCTGGTCTCCTCTCACTTTCAAATTGATCAGCTCCAGCTCTCCACTGCTGCTCTCAAGGAACTGAAAATCATTGAAGAACAGCTGGAACACACTGATGGACCAGACAAATTCCTCTTACTGAGGAACAAGACTGAAAACTTCTTCAACAGATTTGGCTCTCATGCTAATCTAGACCTCTGCACCTTGGGGGAATCTACTGCTGGAAGGCCTTTCAGAGGGTTTCAAAGTGACCAGCTGGTCTTGTGAAGCAGCAGACAGCAGAGGCCTTGGAGAGTTACATAAGAGGGAGCTACATTGGCTGTGGAGTTGAAGTTGGGGAGAGATGAACATCAGACTCACATTCAGTAAGATCCACAAAAGTCAACTAATCAACAGCTCCAAATCAAAGTCCAGTTATCTGTGGCTCAGATAGGTGGACCACCAGAAGCAAATGGAATTGTTCAGTGGACAACTGGCCTTCTCACCAGCAACAAAACCTGGTCTGTCATTGACCAAGAACTTCAGCTGGTACCCATTTGGACATCATCCTATCTAACCACAGAAGCAATTTTAAGGACACCTTTTTGGTGGCTAAATGCCTGGCAGACAACTACTCTTCTCTGACTGGCCTTGCTGCCACATCCAGGATGGAGAAGAGTTGCTGAACACCATAGAAGAAGCAGAACTTTTCCTGAATAATGTGAAATTCTGGGAGACTCTGACCCTGAAGAACAGCTTAACAACCTGGTGGATTTCATGCAAACACTGGCTCACAAGACAAAAGGTTATGATGTTTGGATTAATACATGCCTCACAAATTTGGATCTACAGAATTTTCTCATAGGAACTGTCAACTGTTGCAAGAACTCTTCCATTAAAAGGTCTCAGTTTATTAAATCTCAGTTCCTCAGCCTTCTAGAACCTCATGTTTACAAACTGAAAAACTTTCCTCAGGCACATTCAATCATGCAGTGGATCTACCAGGAAGACTCAGAGGAACAGCAAGTCAAGATCACTGAATTTTTGAATTCCTTAAAAGTTTGAAAGAAATCCAAAAAATCTCATAGAGAAATGTCAAGGCTGAGTTCTCAGAAACAGTGGAAGAAGCTCACAGAAAGGCCACCTGTGAGGTCACCAGAGCTCTTGGCTCCTTCTTGAACCACCTCAGAGAAGCAGAACAGCCAGACATGCAGCTGCTGCTACTCTCCATTGCAGCTGGGGCAGGATATCAGGTGGAAAAATGTTTTCAGCCTCTCCTGGGGTGCACTGAGATAAGCTTCCTCCTGGATGAAATACAAACTGTCCAACACAATATCAGGAGCTCAAAACTATCTGCATAGACAGGGCACAGGCATTCCTAGTGCTCAAAGCTCTGACAACCACAGTTGGAGTCTCAACCATTTCTCCAGAAGAAAAAAACAAAGCGCTTGGCATTAACAAGGCAGCATATGGAGCCTTTATTGTCTACAAAATTTGCACATGTTCTCACAAAATTTGAAACTGATCATGATTGGAAAAATCTAGAGAATAATTTGAGATTACACATTGATGGGAATTATGAAGACACCATCCCAACTTTGCAGATGGATGAGATAAAAAAGCAACTGCAAAGTCTCTACCCTGAAAAGAAAGAGATTTGTAAACAAAAAGATAGTGAAAAAACCAAAAGGAAACCATAAAAAAGGGACCTTTCTTAGACTTACTCCAACGTCTGGGTCTAGAACATAACTACATAAAAAAGATGAGCAGAGCTGACTTCCATCTGATCTACAAGACTTCAGTGTACAATACACAGCCAAAATCTGAGCAGGAACTTCCCTTCTATTTCCTACAAAAGCTACTGATGTTAGATTGTGGGTTTAGATATCTAGTCTTCAAAATCCTGGAAATGCAAAAAAACCAAGACTCTGTAGTTCCTTGCAACCAGGAAAATGAGGCTTTTGATCCATATGAAGAATTGTTTGATGACAGAGATGAAGTCACTAATTCTTCACCCACTGAGTCCCAGCCCCACATTCACCCAATGGACATCCAGATGGCCGTTTTTCACTGTGCAGATGATCTTGCCAGACAATATATTCTGTCCAAACTTTCCACTTGTCAATTTGCACTCCCCCTTGTGGTGCCAAATCCCAACACTTCTCAGATTGAATTTTCTCTCTGGTCTCTCAGACAAATTAAGAGAAGTTGGCAAGAGAAAAATGACTCACAACAGAACAAGAGCTACAGTCACAAGAATCAGCAGATATGCTGTGTTTCTATGTCCATTGTGTCCTTCATTAGAGTGGGTAATGGCCTCTCTGCTTCCAAATCTCAGATCATGAACTCTCTCCTCAGTAAACATAAACATGACATGTTTTTTCACAGACACTGCAGAGGAAGCCACAAACACTCTCTCCTGATGGAGGGAGTGGTGGAGATCTGCTGGTTCTGTCCTGGCAGCCAAGGTGAGGACATATTTGACAAGTGTGTGGCCTTCACCAATCTTCATGGAGATGCCAAGGAACATAGACAACAACTCAGCTTCCTGCAGGATGTCTCTTCTCTCATTGTGATCCTCATGTCAGTTTCTGATGACAATAAAGAAAACCAAAATCTTGTGAGACACCTGTGTCAGTCATCAAAACCTCTGATCTGTTTGGTTGATGACAAAGAAAAGGCCATAACCAGTCATTCTGGTAAAAAAAATGAGGATTGGTATCAGAAATAGAAATGAGGCAGAATTAACAGAGGAGCTCTCAAACACCATCAAACATTTACTAGAACTCTCTGGCACTCCTCTTAGCTTAGAGGACTGTTCACAAATGGCTAGGAAACAAGGATTTCTGATTGATGAAGATAAAAGAGAAATGAGAGCAGCCAAAGAAAAGGCACAGACTATACTGGACCTCCTGAAGCTATCAAAGTTACCTGAGGTAAAAGAAAACTTGCTGCCCCTGCAGGGACAGCTGTGGCACCATTGGTGTGAGAAGGACAAGGAACTCTATCATCTGAGAGAAAAAGGGAATCGGAGCATTGAACAACACAAGAGTGAAATTGAGATAGAAAAGCAAAAACTACGATGCCAGCAGTTGAAAAAGGCCTTTCCTCTCAATCCTTTGATGTGCTCTGTTCTACAATTCTCCAAGAAGATTTAGAAATTTACCCCAAACTCTATTTCTTACACTGGTTAAGTGTGGTTTTAGAAAAACCTAACCTCAGGACACTTGGAGAATTTGCTTAGGACACAACAAGCTTTGTGGTCAAAGGTACAGGAAGAAAAGCAAAAAGGAAGAGAAGAGCAGCTCCCTGACACTCTGGCAGAAGCAGATAGAATCCATCTCTACTGAGATTCTTAACTGCACTTTAGGAACTGAGCACCTTCTCCGAGAAGTTGGCCAGATCTATGAAGCTCTGGAAGAAACTTGCTCCTCTAGAGATAGCCTTTTTCTACACCTCCCTGAAATTGCTGCAGACCTTATGGTAGCTGGTGTTCCCATTGAGCTGATGGATGGGGATGCTTCCTATGTACCCCTAAAATGGGTGGCATCGGTTTTTGACAAGATCTCAGAGAAACTTGGAGACCAAAGACTGTTTGTTCTCTCTATTCTTGGTCTGCAAAGCTCAGGGAAATCCACTTTGCTAAATGCCCTGTTTGGGCTGCAGTTCACAGTCAGTGCAGGCAGGTGTACCAAGGGGGCCTACATGCAGCTCCTGAAGGTGGAAGAGACATGCACAGAGGAACTTGGTTTTGATTTTGTGCTTGTTGTAGACACAGAAGGACTTCGGGCTCCAGAACTCAACAACAAATCCCACAATTGGGACAATGAGTTGGCAACCTTTGTCATTGGCCTTGGAAACTTGACTCTGATCAATATTTTTGGGGAGAATCCATCAGAGATGCAGGATATCCTACAAATTGTTGTCCAGGCCTTTCTGAGAATGAAACAAGTGAAAATCTCCCCCAGTTGTCTCTTTGTCCACCAGAATGTGGGTGAAGGTACAGCAAAAGACCAAACTATGGAAGGAAGGAGGCAACTGGAGCAGAGACTGGATGAAATGACAGCATTAGCTGCTGAACAGGAAGAGTGCTCCAACATAACCCGCTTCAGTGATGTAATTAAATTTGATATCAATTATCATGTCTACTACTTTGCTCATCTCTGGGATGGCAATCCTCCAATGGCCCCTCCCAATCCTCGCTATAGCCATAATGTCCAGGAACTGAAGAATGAGATTCTTAAGACTGCCCAGCAGAAATCTAGGGGAAGGATCATGAAGATCTCAGATGTAAAAATCCGTGTTCAAGATTTATGGCAAGCCCTGGTCAGTGAGAACTTCATTTTCAGTTTCAGGAACACCAAGAGGTCATAGCCATGAGTAAACTGGAAACAATGTATAACCACTGGACCTGGGAGCTGAGGAGTCATGTGCTGGAATTACAGAATCAGCTGAACAATCAGATTCAGAATGGGAAAATCCGGACACTCACACCTGACACACTTGAGGGCCCAGTTAATAAGAAATATGAAACAATCAAGCAAGAATTTGACAAATATTTTGAAGAAGACACAGATAGGGAAACATTGGTTCAATGGAGAACAAATTTTGAAAATAAGCTACTAATGCTTAAAGGTGCACTTATTATAGACACCAGAAGTAAAGGCAATGAACTCATCAATCTCAAACAAAGCCAAGAAAGACTAGATAACCAAAAGTCACAATATGAAAATGAATTGCTAGAGAAGAGCCGAAAGTTGGCTTTAAGTGTGAAGGGTAAAGAATTAAGTGATAAAGAGTTATATGAAAAATTTGATCAACTTTGGACAAATTGGATCTACAGTGTGTCTTTGACTGCACCTCCTGTCAAAGAGCCTAACATTGACTTAGATTCTGAAAACATCCTTCTGGATTATTTCAATAAGGAGAAAAACATTGTGGAAAGACTTAAAAAGGACTCTGGAGAGATGTTTGAAATCAATTATGCCAAACATGTCCAAGTGAAAAAATGGTATAAGGTATTTCCAAAGAGCTTAGAAAGTTGTCATAAAGAATCAATTAAGAAGACTACTAGTCACATTGAATTAAGATTTAATGAAACAATTAAAAAACATTTTGAAGCAAAGGCGTGATTACAGTCCAAATGATTTTCATGAAATCTTGAGGATAATAGAAAAAGAACTGAAATCTGTACCTCCTGAGGAAGACTACACATTTACCAGAGACTACAATATTGATTTATCCTTATGCTTATTCCAAAAAGCATCTAAGCATTTCAAGGAAATAAACAGCGCATTTAAAAGACAAAATGATCCTGTAAACTATCTAGAGAGAAAGAAAGATGATTTCTTCATGAGTTTTAAGATCTCTTGCCAAGGTGCCACCTCCATCACATCCTTTGTTGACTTCCTGTGGCTCAAGCTCACTCCTGCTATCTATGCCACTATATGGGAGCAAATGGGGCTTAAAGTAGCTGGGGACATGAGAGCCGCCTGCCCTGCATTCAATGGAAACATGGCTAACCTGGAGAAACATATTCTGATTTCTCTGGCAGAAGAAGAAAACTTTGATAAGTATTGGCAATACATTCATCATCCAGAATCCTTCTTCAGGAATTACATTAGAGACCACATTAGAAGATACTGTTTTGAAAAAGAAGGTAAAAAAAAAAAAGACTTTTTTAAAAATAAGTTTAGGTGACATCAAGAATGCCATCCTCACTGCCATTCATGAGTCCACAGCAGAAGCTAAAGATAAAGGCAGCACTGTTTCTGGCTGGTTGGATTTGTTCTGTGATCACCTAGGGAGCAACCTGATCTTTCCAAGAAGAGACCTGATAAGCATTGATCACCAGGAAATAAAGGATACCGAGCTTCTCAAAGAAACCATGAGTGCAGCTTTGGATCCTGTAATGAAGAAGGTAAAAGAGGACTGCATAATTAAAGACATAGATGAAATGGTTCCTGATATTGAGAAAATTCTCTCTGAACATCTCTGTGGCTGCTGGAAACAGTGTCCTTTTTGTAAAGCAATTTGTACCAACACCATTCCCCAACATGAGGGAGACCACAGTGTGCCGTTCCACCGTCCTGCCGCTGTCAATGGATGGCATTGGTATAAAACAGACCACTTTGACATTGACTGCTGTACTAGTTCAGTAGCAAGTGATGATTTCTTTGTTTTAAGTAATGACAAGAAATTCCAATACAAGAACTATCGAGAAGCATGAGGTGAATATGCCACATGGAGCATCATCCCAGACTCATCTACCCAGCCATATTGGAAATTGTTTGTCTGTCACTTCAGGTCACAGCTCAAAAAGAAATATGGAAAAAAATTTGAAGAGTTAGGTACTATTCCAGATTCATGGACCAAAATTACAAAGCAAGAGGTACTTGACAATTTGAAAACTAGTAATTGCCAAAATTAATACTAACATTGCCACTCAAATTTCACATTTTCCAAAGGATCTGAATGTCAACTTAGGTGGCACCTTCAAGATTGTCGCTTATAAAGGAAATACATAAAAATAAATTTCAAGACCTGAAGATTTTGTACTAATGAGTTATTTTTTGTCTTGATTTCTCCTGCTTTAAATATAATGTACTAAACATGAAAATGTATGATAAAAAGTAATATGCAATCAAAAGCCTATTTCATACTTTATTATTCTGAATACTTGTTTAGATATATAGTGACTCATGAGAAGTTGTCTTATTAGAAGATAACTCTAGCATTTTAGCTGCCATGTATTTCTTTAGAACAACAACATGGCAAATTCAGCCAACATTTATGTCTGGGGATAAGCTATAATTTACCTTAAAGTTCTTTAAGTGGGTGTTTTTACCTTTTCATATTATGAGTAAACATGGCTATGGTATTTTTAATGTAATTAGTCTCCATAATCTCATAGAAACTAGTACTATTAGGAGGTATGGTTTTATTGGAGTGGATATGGCCTTGTTGGAGGAAGTATGTCACCCTGGGGGCTGACTTTGAGGTTTCCTATGCTGCCTGAAAGATGTAGCATGCTCAGCTCCAGCACCACAACTGCCTGCAAGCTGCCATGTTCCCCACCATGATGAACTGACTGGACCTCTGAACTGTAAGCAAGTCACCCCTCAATTAAATGTTTTCCTTTATAAGAGTTGCTGTGGTCATTGTGTCTCAGTGAAAGAATCATCTTCTTACAGTAGATGAGAATTAATACAAAAACCTACAACTGGACAATGTGCAGGAAGTGAGAGACTTTGGAGCACTCCGTCCTAAATGCGATGTCTTCACAAATCCTTCTCAGGGAGCTGTACAGAAGAAAAGGCTGCTTGATGGCTTAAAAAAATTCATTTTATGCTAGCCATCCATCTTGGAACTCATTGGATATTTGTCTCTGACTCCAATTCCTAGATTATAAATTCTCAGTAACCCCAAGTCAATGATACCTCCCACATATAAATACACACAGCCAAAAATGTATAGCAATACCATATAACTTTCATATGATTAAATGATTTTTTTTGCTTCGTGTTTATGTAGAGAGCTAAGGGGTATTTTGGGTCACCTTGACCACTTAACGTAGCATAATAGACCAGTTTTTGCTTGCTTGAGTAGATAACAAAAGTCTTCTAAAGGTTTTCACCGTAAGAATCTTTTCCTTACTTTGATGACAATCTCAAGTTTGGCTCAGTGATTGTTGTCCTGATATCTGCTAATCAATAAAACATTTCATTATGATTGGATTGAGTCTATTGTCTTTTCTAAGATGTTACAAACTCCATAACATTTGGATGCTTCTGCAAGATCCCTGGGAGTCCCTAGATTCAAGCCCAGGCATCTGGGATAGGCTCCAGTATACTTTGAAGTCAAGGGAGCCCAAGGCCATGGCTCCACAAATTAAAGGTCCCTAGTAGGTGATAGACCCCAGAGGGATAAAACCCATGTTGTTAGGCCCCAGGGATCCCATATTATAACTGCCCAAATTTTACAAATTGAAAGCAAAAACAAAATTAAGAATTGCTAACAAACATGCTGGAGTTCAGGCTGATCAGTGACTTGTTCCCTTCTGTTTTGGAGTCCAGATATTTGGAAAGACAATGGGGAGATCAGACAAGATCATAGACCCATTCCCCAGGGCAGGGTGAATGTCCTACTGTCCTTGTGGTTTTGGTGTGTAAATGAACATGGTCTGTACCTGGAGTTTTCTCTCCAGGTCCTGCCAATCCCCAGCAGTCCCTTAGCCCACTTATAAAATAAATATACAGATGCTTATAGTATTTAAACTGCTTGGCCATTAGCTCAGGCCTATCATTGTCTAGCTCCTACTCTTATATTTAGCCCATTTCTATTAATCTATACTTTGCCACATGGATCGTGGCTTACTGGTACCTTACATCTTCCTTGTCTTGGGGGCGGCTGCAGGCTCCCTCCTCCGTTCCTGTTCTCTAAATTCTCTTCTCTGTTAGTCCCGCCTATACTTCCTGTCTGGCTACTGGACAATCAGTGTTTTATTTATTAACACATTTGCCATACAGAACATCCCACAGCAGTTGGCCACTACATGTCTGAGTTCATCTGGTCTTCCCTAATTGTGTTCTTATATTGCCTTTCTACAAGAGACACAATGACCACAACAACTCTTATAAAGGAAAACATTTAATTGAGGGGTGGATTGCTTACAGTTCAGAGGTTCAGTCATTTTATCATGGTGGGGAACATGGCCACATGCAGGCAGATGTGGTACTGGAGCTGAGCATGTTACATCTTTCAGGCAGCAGGAAGTTGACTGAAATACTGGACTGTATCCTGAGCAGAGGAAACCTTAAAGCCAGCCCCCAGGGTGACACACTTCCTCCAACAAGACCATATCTATCCCAATAAAGCCAGAGCTGCTATAGTGCCACTTTCTGTGAAATTATGGGGACCAAATACATTCAAAATACCACAGTCATGTTTTCTAATAACCTGAGAAGGTAAAAACACCCACTTTAAGGCAAATTATAGCTTATTTCCAGACATATATGTTGGCTGAATTTGCCACTTAGTTTTTCTAAATGAATACATGGCAACTAAAATGCTAGAGTTATCTTCTAATAAGACAACTAAGTCTGAGAAAAGATAATTCAAGTGAAAACTCCAACAGAGAAAAGATAATACATGTGTTACAGCTTATAGGGAAAAAGAGACAGCGAAAAATACACCCTGACCTTGAAACCAGAGCCAGCCAGAGAAACACACCCTCACCCTGAAACCAGAGCTAAAGAAACACACTTTGGCTCTGAAATTAGAGCCAAATGGTTAAAAAGGGTCAATGAAAGAAACACATTTTGGTCCTGAAACTACAGCCAAAGAAACACATTCTGTCTGACAAACTGAGCATGAAACAAAACAATCTCTGAGCAGGAAAAACCAACCAATCCCTGAGCATGAAATCCAGTTAATCTCTGAACTTCTTGAAGCTCAGGGATTGAAATCTGACCAATTCCCACCCTGAAAATCTTCACCCTGGAAAATCTCCACCCCTAAGATAAGCCCTGTGCCTGTTCAGTTGGGGGCTTCCCTTTTCTATCCTGGTAGAGGCAGCCACTCTCCTGGATTCCTCTGTCCCAATAAATCTCTGGAATGAGTTTTTGGTGAAGATATTCTTTCACCAGAGCAGAGCAGAGAAGCAACGGACATCTCTGCTGGGAAACTCTATTACCAGAGTGGAGCAAAGCTGAGCTGCAAGGGCTCTCTCAGAAAGGAGCAAGATTGCCACATCGTGCAGGGAAACCATCCCAGACCAGAACACAGCTGTATAGCAGTATAGCCTGACTTCCCCAACAGTCAGGATTCTTTTCTCTTCATAACTGTAGGTGCAGCCTGACTTCCTGACAGTCAGGATACCTTTCCCTCAAGAGCTGTAACACTTGCATTATCTTTTGTCTGTTTGAATTTTCAAGTTTGTTGCAGAGATAGAAGTCAGACTAAGCACAGCTACATTGCTGCTAATCTGCAGGTCACATTTTCAGGATTTCTGAGAGGCAGACATCTCCTGCCTGACTCCACATCAGGCACTTCTCTATGTACACCCTTCTGTTTGCAATCCTTTTCCCTCCCTCTGCAGACAAGAATGTCTTTTTTCCTGCTTGCCCTATCTTCCAGCTGGCTTCAATCTCTGGCCATGGAGCTCTGTCTGCCACCACCCCAATCCTGCCTTTGCCTCCAGGGAGTTTATGGCATCTGAAAGGGCTGTGCACATGGGGCTCTTGCATCATCCCAGCCCAGAGGCAAGGGCAGGGTGGGGGTGGTGGCAGCCTCTGTTTCTCTCCTGCTGCTCACTGTGCTGCTGCAGCTGACCCACATTCAGAATTTCTTATCTCTAGCCATCTGCTTGCTCTGGTCTCTTACTCTGATCACTAGATTTGATTTTGCAGGGATTCAAGTGTCGTTGGGGTATAGATAGTATTTTTTTTATGCTGTTCTACTTTATTTAAAAACTGGATATGGACTTGGGTTATGGTCTCCCTATCCCAAATGAAGCATGCTTATGTAAAAATGTCCTCTTTTGTCCTAGGTCAGAAGCTCATCTGACTCTAGGACAAAGAGAAGAAACAAAACATCCCAGGAAAAGTCACTATAAACTTTTTTTATACTTCCCTTATACATTACATCTTGATCACTGTTTCTCCTCCTTCCACTCTTCTCAGGCCCTCCCTTCACCTCCACTCTCACCCAGATCCACTCTTCCATGTATCCCCCCCCAAAAAAAAAAAATCACACCTCCCAGGGATATGAACCAAACTGGGCAGGACAAGTTACAATAAAATTAGTCACAAACCTTCATATCAAGCTGGACAAAGCAACCTAGTCCTAAGGAAAGGGTCTCAAATGCAGGCAAAAGAGTCAGAGATATCCCCCACTCCCACTGTTAGGAGTCCTACTAGAACAGGAAGCTACACAACCATAATACATATGCAGAAGACCTAGTTCAGACCCATATAGGGTCAGTGTTTGTCACTTCAGTCTTTGTGAGCCACTTTGAGCTCTGCTTAGTTAAATCTATGGGCCATGTTCAGTAGGTGTCCTTGACCCCTCTGGCTTCTATGATCCTTTCTCCCCTTCTTCTGCTGGGTTCCCTTGGCTCCACCTAGTTTTTGGCTGTGGGTCTCTACACCTGCTCCCATCAGTTGCTGAATGATGCCTCTCTAATGAAAACTGATCTATGCATTGATCTATAAGTATAGCAGAATATCATTAGGAATTATTCCATTGACTTTTCCCCCCAGTGATACTTGTTTCTATCCTGGGTCTTTAGGCTGTCCTGCATCAGGTTCCTGGCTATCCAGGCAGTGTAAGGCATGGGATCCCTCTCCTGACATGGCCCTCAAGTTGGACCAGTCATTACTTGGCTGTTCCCACAAGTTCTTTATCTCCATTGCATAAACACATCTTGCAGACAGAATAGACTGTAGTTTCTGAGGTTTTGTAGCTGAATTGATGTCAAAGTCCCACCACTGGAAGCCTTGCCTGGTTAGAAATGATGACTAGTGCTTTCTAATCCCAGCTTATGACATTAACTTGAGAGGAGTGAAGGCTAAATGTTCCATATTGCTGGTATTACAGAGACCTTGGGTGGACTCTAGCCTCAGCCTCCAGGCTTCATTTATGCATGCTGTCATGATTTTTCATCTGTCTCTTCAGCTTTGCTATTAAAAAGGAAAGCAAAAGAAATAGAACCCTAAAGGCAGGAGAAGTAGGAGAGAAAATGTGTTGAAGAAAGCACCAAGAATGTGAAAGGAAGGGGGCAAAGAATTTTCTGTGTTAATAAAGTAACCCCTGCAGAGGAAAAACATAAGTTAAAGCTTTTCTCTGTATAGTGACTATGTTAAATATATGTATAAAGAAATCTCTTCCTGGTTAAGATGGGGACACAAACCATTCATATGTATATATTGAGTTTGCTAGAACTGCTAAAGTCCTAAAAAATGCTGGTACAGGCAGTCATGAAGATGAAAAAATTTACAGTGAAGAATCATGACACAGAAAGACTAATAACTGGATCCACTCCATGCAGAATTGTGTCAAGTGAAAGTGCAGCAAAACCGTTGGTGTTTATTTCTCTTTGGGTTGCAGCTGAAAGATACAAAGTAAAAATCTAGAATGGGTGCTTATGAATAGAGAACACCAAACTCTATGAATGCATGAAGTGCCAGGAAGTTCTAAAGTCTGATGATCAAACAAACATAGCACTGTGCAAGTTTTGGCAACTGAAGAAGCTTTCCTGTGAAATCCCCAATGCCCAATGCCAAGAAACAGTTGCAGCTTGCATGAACATAGGATGTTGTAACAGTTCAAACATACAGAAAGAAGATAGAGAGAGGAGAAAGAGAGAGACAGACAGACAGAGATGTGATACCTCAGTAAAACCCCCCACTCTATCCCCTACAGACAAAGAGAAGCTTAAACCAGGATTCCTAAGTGTAGATAAGAACTTAGACCCCTTTTCCCCAGGTGACTGTATCTGCTACAGGGACTTTGGAAAACACAGTCAGATTATTTGACCAAAAGACTAAAAAGGGAGGCGGGTTAAAATAAATTATATTGTCTGTGCCTTTAAGAACTAGCCTCACAAAGAAAGGGGAGAGTTCCTTCCAACCTCCCTGCTGTGAGAGAGAGATTTGGCAGAGCCTCCCTGGAGGCTTGTAAACTTAGAAAACACCTTACTTTTACCTTCTGTACCTAAAGTCTCCAGTGGTGGCTTTGGGGATGCGATCTAGGCACAACAAGACCCCCACTCTATTGTCTCAAAAAGGGGGCCTTAGACAAAGATATCTCAATATAGATAGACCCAGGCCAGTTTCAAGTCCCCAGAAATGATGGCTCCACCCTCCCCCCCGGAACTCAAAAGAACAGAGTTGAGTTCCCTGTCATGACTTGTAACAGATAAACCTTGCTTTTGCATTCTGGTATGCTCATCCTTGGTGGTCTCTCTGGGGGTTACGATCTGGGCACAACAAGAGACAGTGACAGAAACAGAGAGACAGAGACAGAGAGATCTGGGAAAGGGATAATAGAGGAAGAGCTGAAGTTGTAGGCACCTAGCACTGTCATCCAGAGCCCTGTCTTCTAATTATGACTATCAATGCTTGCTAGGTATTAGTCTCTTCAAAGAGGTCTGGCCTAAGCTAGCAAGACAGGTGTTCTATACCAAATACAAAATCTCAAAATCATAACTATTCAAATTTATCAAATGTGGGCCTGGAGAAGTGGTTCAAGGTTAAGAGCACTTCCTGCTTTTATATAAGACCTGAGTTTGTTTCCTAGTACCCATATTTAGGAGACTCACAACTGCCTATAACCTCAGGCCAAAGGGATCTTTTCTGGCTTCTGTGGACACACACACATACATGAACACCATTATCAAATATTTGGGTCAAAGAAACAATGTTACTAGAGACTTTTTGAAAGTAAATAAAGTCCATTGCTCATCTTTGTACTTTAAAACATATCAGCTTACATTCACACTTAACAATAGAAAGTATCTCAAAACTCACCCATGTGTCAGCCATGAGAGTGTAGGTACTTGACACACAGTTAACCCGTTCCAGTACTATATTTGTTACTCTGCTGAACAATATTAAAGCATTTCAAAAACATTCAACTGAAGAAAAATCAATGAGTTTGAACTTGGTGCCAAAATTAGACTATGAATCCTAGTGCTCCTATGTCCTGGCCTGCTGAATTTTAGCCAAGTAGTTAAAGGTCTCTGTGCCTTTGTTTTCTCACCCAAAATACTGGTAGTAACAGTGTCTATCTCCTAGCAATACTGTGAGGATAAAATGAATCACTTACACATAGTCCTTAAAATAGCCTCTAAAACATAAAAGGTGTTAGCAAATGGTAACTAGTAGAGGATTGCTACAATTATGCTAGTTTGAATAAAGTTTGGATTCCATTCAAAGTGGTAGATGCCTCCTCCTAGCATTCATATCTAATATAGTCTTGTTCTACATTGTACTCAGACTGACTCTACATGTGGTAGAAAGAGGAAATACATGGTTCTGGGGCTAGACAAGGAAAGACCTGTAGCATTCATTCTGATATTTTTCACTCCATGTTGAACCTGAGACTCCATGCAAAACATCCAACTATGTTGAGGTCATAATGTTAAGAGGAACCCTCATTTGCCCATCTTGAAAAGCCTCGTGGAAGTAAAGAGAGATGATGTCATCTGGATATTCACATGTATAAAAGTCATATTATTTGTGCCTCTAAACATCATGGCATTATCCCTACCAAAACTGCAGATTTATGAAACAAATAGATGGTTGCTTTTAGGTGTTTTAATATAAAACAAAAAATAACTGATCTATCAATTTGCTTTGTGATCCATTTTCTACATATTTTACTCTATATGTAATTGATGTGGTCTTATTATTTTTAAAATTCTTGTCTCTTCCCAACTACAAGGTCTAACCTACATTGCTTAAATTTTAAATTTTCTTAAGCTTTTATTGTTTATATGTGAGATGTATGTGGGTGGATGTTCATGCCACAGCACATATGTGCAAGTAAGGAATCAATTTTGAGGAGTCATTGGAGAAAAAAAACGAGAAATCAAAGGAAATGTAACATGACTGTTCCTAGGTATGGTGGGGGAGAAAGTTTATTATAGATAATGTGGAAGAGCATAGCCAGAGGCAGGGGCATCTGGTAGAATCCAGAGTGGACATGACCAGACTAAGTTGTGACATCTGAAGATGAGGGGTGGGGAGAGCAAGAGATGAGAACCAGGTCCATTATCATGAGGCCCAAAATAGTAGATGAGATGAAAGGGGCAGGTAAACAAAATGGTTGGATTAGATAGGGCAGCCCAGGTACCTGGGCTGTGGAGTTCAGAGTAGGGGCAGGATATGCTAGCCAAGAGGGCCTTATAACAGGTAGGGGCTGAGGTATGCAGAGAGAACATGGAAGCCAGTATCCATTTTAATAAGTTATGTTAAGTAGGCACCTCAGCCACTTGTCCTGGGTTTGAAACCTAACAACAGGACAACTTTGTGAAGTTGGTTCTTGCCTTCAATGTTTATCTGGGTTCTGAGCAACAGCACTTTCAACACTAACCCATCTCACCATCCCTAATTCACAGTTTGTCAAGTTCTCTTTTAAGTATTCTTGGAGAAAAAGCAACAACTATGCAAGTAAACAAAGGAGTTAATATGTAAATGGATATTATGGTCAGAATAAGGCAACTTATCCCATATCATCTATACTGTGTAATGTCTCATTCAACAATTAAGTGAATAATTCCCAAAAATCTTTGTTCTTATGTGCTTGATATCCTTTCTTTCTTATGAAATTTAATGTGTAGCCAGCATGTTTAGAGATAAGGATCAGATCCAGACCTTTCAGAATTTGTTGTCAACTCTCTGTGTCCAGATGGTAATTTTTTTTTGTTTTTTTGGTTTTTTTTTTTTGTTTGTTTTTTTGAGACAGGGTTTCTCTGTGTAGCTTTGTGCCTTTCCTGGAACTCACTCTGTAGACCAGGCTGGCCTTGAACTCACAGAGATCTGCCTGCCTCTGTCTCCTGAGTGCTGGGATTTAAGCTTTAATTTTATTATTATGGTTCTTTCTTCAGTGACCCTTACATTTCTATTCTTATCCTGTCTCTTAACTTGGAACTACAGGAAGCTGAAAGGTAGTAACTAAAACCTCTGTGTTCTTTTGTCTTCTGGAGAGGAGTCACATTACCTTTGATAAAATGAGACATATTGGCAGTTTTGAAACTGTAGCCCCACAGGAGGTGTTTCAAGGGGCACCAGTAAGCACCATTCATATTAGTAATAAAGCACAAGTTCAAATACATTCACACAAGTTCAGAATGAAGCAATAGATGATAACTGATAATGAGGATTGTAGAGGGCATAGATGCACTAAGAGAATCATGCGGAGGTGTCTCCCCAAAGGAAGAGATAAAATCAAGTACCTGTAACCCATCCAAAAAGCAGACAGTGAAGGTTATTAATGAGCTGGTGAACTTTTTGCTGTCTGTAGGTACAGACCTCACCCTAACTCCCTAGAATAATTATTTCAGGCCCTTCTCCCTCTAGACCATAACCCATCCTTAGGTGAGATGTCACTTGTACTTTATGACCTGCTGATCTCTATGCTATTGGTCAGAGACTACATTAGATTTTAGGCCTTTTAGCTACAGAACCCTCCCTCATGGTCACATGAACTTTGTAAAAGAGTTTCTATTATAGCTACATCTTAAGTTTTATGGTGCACCTGGAATTGGAATGATTATGGGAATTATTGTTGCCTGGAGAGCCTTTTTCTAAATTCTATTGTGTTTAAAATCTGTCTGCAATGCAGTAGACTACCTGGCAATTTACTCTGTGAAGTCTGACCCAGGATGAGGAAGTCAGTCTGCACCAGGGTTTCCATTCTCACCTCTTTTCCAGTTTTGCTTCCCTGTCTCACACCTGCAGGGACCCCCTCAGAGGATGGTGATAATTTCTTTTAGATTATGAAACTTCAGGTGCTATTCCTTTATCATTATATCATATAATAAACTTAACTTGTTATAATGAATAATCATTAAAGTGTTCTTTCTGGGCAGTGGTGGTGCATACCTTCAATCCCAGCACCTGGAAGGCAGAGGAAGATGGATCTCTGTGAGATTGAGGCCAGCCTGATCTACAGTGGGAGTTCCAGGACAGCCAAGACTACACAGAGAGACCCTGTCTCAGGGAGACCAAAGTGTTCTTTCTGGTGCATCAAAATCCTCTGATCACAAAACATGATTTTTTTTTATTAAGAAAGAGTTTTTATTCCTTTTACATACCAAAAATTCACCTCTTCCCTCTTCCTGACCCTTCACCCCCCCTTCCAATCCACCCTCCTATTCCCTCCTAAAAGAAGGTTGCTGTGGATATCGTTCTATATAAATAAAACACTGATGGCCAGTGACCAGGCAGGAAGTATAGGCGGGACAAAGAGAGGAGAATTGGGGAAACAGGAAGAAGGGGGGAGAGACACTGCAGCCACCGCCAGGACAAGCAGCATGTAAAGACTCTGGTAAGCCACCAGCCACGTGGCAAGGTATAGATTTATAAAAATGGGTTAATTTAAGATAAAAGAACAGTTAACAAGAAGCCTGCCACGGCCATACAGTTTATAAGTGATATAAGCCTCTGAGTGATTATTTTATAAGTGGATTGTGGGACTGCGGGGCTTGGGGAACCTGGAGAGAAACCCTCCAGCAACAGAAGGTAAGGCCTCCCATGGGGGGGTATATTTAGTAGAGGCAGGTCCAAGCCCCTTCCCTTGCCTCAAGGCTGTACAAGGTGTCCAATCACAGAAGTGGGCTCCAAAAGGCCTGCTAATGCAACAGGGATGCATTCTGATCCTACTGCCGGGGGGCCACTCAAGCAGATCATGCTACACAACTGTCTCATTTATGCAGAGGGCCTAGTCCAGTCCAGTGCAAACTGAACAGCTATTGATCTAAATTTCATGAGTTCCCACTAGTTTGGTTTGGTTGTCTCTGTAGGTTTCCTCGTCATGATCTTGATGCCCCTTGTTCATTGAATCCCTCTTATCTCTCTTCAACTGGACTTCTGGAGATTGGCCTGGTGTTTGGCTGTGGATCTCTGTGTCTGCTTCCAGAATTTAATGGAGAAAAACTATATGATGACAGGGTACTCACTGATCTGATAACTGGGGTAAGCCAGTTCAGGCACGCTCTCCACTATTGCTGTTAGTCTATGGTGGGGTCATCTTAGTGGATGCCTAGGAACTTCCCTAGCACCCGGTTTATCCTATCCCCATGATGTCGCCCTCTATCATGGTATCTCTTTCATTGCTCTTTCACTCCATCACTGTTTCAGCTGGGCCATCGTGTTCCCTTATGTTCTCA
Organism: Peromyscus leucopus; assembly: GCF_004664715.2. Classification (NCBI taxonomy): domain Eukaryota; kingdom Metazoa; phylum Chordata; class Mammalia; order Rodentia; family Cricetidae; genus Peromyscus; species Peromyscus leucopus. Next base: position 98,837,682 of record NC_051063.1, on the reverse strand, counting down.
TCCCCCATCCCCTATCCTCCAGTGTCCACCCCTCATCCCTAGTTTACTCATTCAGATCTCATCTATTTCTCCATCCAGGGATATCCAATCATACCTCTTTGGATCCTCTTTGTTAGCTAGCTTCTTTAGAGCTATAGGTTGTAGTCTGGATTTCCTTTGCTTTACATCTAGTATCTACTTATGAGTGAGTACATAGCATGTTTGTACTTCTGAGTCTGAGTTACTTCACTCAGGATGATATTTTCTAGTCCCATCCATTTGCCTGCAAATTTCATGATGTTGTTTTTTACTGCTGAGTAGTACTTCATTGTGAACATGTACCACATTGTCTTTATCCATTTTTTGGTTGAGGGGCATCTAGGTTGTTTCCAGGTTCTGGCTATTACAAATAATGCTGCTATGAACATAGATGAGCATAGGTCCTTGTGGTATGATTGTGCATTCATTGGGTATATGCCCAAGACTAGTATAGCTGGGTCTTGAGGTAGATTGATTCCCAGGTTTCTGAGAAACTGCCATACTAATTTTTAAAGTGGCTGTATAAATTTACACTCCCACCAACAATGGAGGTGTGTTCCCCTTGCTCCACACCCTTTCCAACATAAGCTGGCTTCAGTGTTTTTTATCTTAGCCATTCTGACAGGTGTAAGATGGTATCCCAGAGTCACTTTGATTTGAATTTCCCTGATGACTAAGGATGTTGAGCAAGTTCTTATATGTCTTTCAGGTATTTGAGATCTTCCATTGATAGTTCTCTGTTTAGCTATGTAGCCCATTTTTAAAGGATTGTTTGGTATTTGATGTCTATTTTCTTGAATTCTTTATATATTTTGGAGATCAGCCCTCTGTCAGATGTGGGGTTGGTGAAGATCTTTTTCCATTCTTTAGGCTGTCATTTTGTCCTATTTACTGTGTCCTTTGCCTTACAGAAGCTTCTCAGTTCAAGGAGGTCTTATTTATTAATTGTTGCTCTCTGTCAGTGCTACAGGTGTTATATTTAGGAAGTAGTCTCCCATGCCAATGTGTTCAAGACTATTTCCTACTTTCTCTTCTATCAGGTTCAGTATAACTGTTTTATATAGAGGTCTTTGATCCACTTGGACTTGAGTTTTGTGCATGGCAATAGATACGGGTCTATTTGCAATCTTCTGCATGTTGACATCCAGTTATGCCAGCACTATTTGTTGAAGATGCTTTCTTTTTTCCATTGTACAGCTTTGACTTCTTTGTCAAAAATCAGGTGTTCATAGGTGTTTGGGCTAATTTCAAGGTCCTCAATTCAGTTCCATTGGTCTATATGTCAGTTTTTATGCCAATACTAAGTAAGCTGTTTTTATTACTATAGCTCTATAGTAGAGCTTGAGGTCAGGAATGGTGTTGCCTCCAGAGGTGGCTTTATTGTACAGGATTGTTTTAGTTATCCTGGGTTTTTTGTTTTTCCATATGGAGCGGAGTAGTATTCTTTTAAGGTCTGTGAAGAATTGTGTTGGGATTTTGATGATAGTTGCAATCAGTCTGAAGATTGCTTTTGGTAAGATTGCCATTTTTATTATGTACCTATCCATAAACATGGGAGATCTTTCCTTTTTCTGATATCTTCTTTAATTTCTTTCTTCAGAGACTTAAAGTTCTTATCATACAGATCTTTCACTTGCTCAGTTAGAGTTACCACCAAGGTATTTTATATGATTTGTGGCTATTGTAATGGTTGGTGTTTCTCTAATTTCTTTCTCAGCCCATTTATCATTTGTATATAGGAGGGCTTCTGATCTTTTGAGTTAATCTTGTATCACACCACATTACTGGAGGTGTTTATCAGCTGTGGGAGTTCTCTGGTAAAATTTTTGGTGTCACTTATGCATACTACCATATCATCTGCAAATAGTGAAAGTTTGACTTCTTCCTTCCCTAATTTATTCCCTTGATCTCCTTTTGTTGTCTTATTGCTCTAGTTAGGACTTCAAGGACTATATTGAACAAATATGGGGAGATTGGACAGTCTTGTCTTGTTCCTGATTTTAGTGATGATATATACTATCATCACTAAATATACTGAATTTATAGATGATATATACTATCATATCATCCGCAAATAGTGAAAGTTTGATTTCATCCTTTCAAGTTTGTATCCCCTTGATCTCCTTTTATTGTCTTATTGCTCTAACTAGGACTTCAAGGACTATATTGAATAAATATGCATAGAGTGGACAGCCTTGCCTCATTCCTTTTTTTAGTGGAATCACTTTGAGTTTCTCTCCATTTAATTTGATATTGGCTGTTGGCTTGCTGTAAATTGCCTTTATTATGTTTAGGTATTTCCTTGTTTTCCTGTTCTCTCCAAGACCTTTATCATGAAGGGGTGTTGGTTTTTTCAGCATCTAATGAGATGATCATGTGTTTTTTTTTTTTTTTTCTTTCACTTTGTTTATATGGTGTATTACATTGGCAGATTGCAATTGACAGAGATGGTTGCATCTCTGGGGTGAAACCTACTTGGTCAAGGTGGATAATTTGTTTGATGTGTTCTTGCATTCATTTTGCCAATATTTTATTGAGTATTTTTGCATCAATATTCATGAAGGAGATGAGTCTGTAATTCCCTTTGTTGCATCTTTGTGTGGTTTGTGTATCAGAGTAACTGTAGCCTCATAAAAGGAGTTTGGTCATTCCTTCTGTTTTGATTGTGTGGAACAATTTGAAGATTATTGGTATTAGCTCTTCTTTGAAAATCTGAGAATTCTGCACTGAAACCATCTGAAACTTTTTTTCGTTGGGAGACTTTTAATGACTCTTTCTATTTTCTTTGGGGTTATAGGTTTATTCAAATTATTTATCTGGTCTTCGTTTAACTTTGGTATGTGGTACATATCCAGAAAATTGTCCATTTCTTTTTGACTTTCCAATTTTGTGGAATACAAGTGTTTGAAGTATGACCTGATGATTCTCTGGATTTCCTCATTGTCTGTTGTTATGTTTCCCTTTTCATTTCAGATTTTGTTACTTTGGATACTCTCTCTCTCTCTGCCTCTTGGTTAATTTGGGTAAGAGCTTATCTATCTTGTTGATTTTCTTAAAGAACCAACTCTTTGCTTCATTGATGCTTTGTATTGTTCTCTTTGTTTCTATTTTATTGATTTCAGCTCTCAATTTGAGTATTTCCTGGCATCTATTTCTCCTGAGTGAATTTGCTTCTTTTTGTTCTAGAGCTCTAGGTGTGCTATTAAGTTGCTAATGTGAGATTTTTTCCAGCCTCTTTATGTGGGCATTTAGTGCTATGAATTTTCTTCTTAGCACTGCTTTCATATTGTTCCATAAGTTTGGGTATGTAGTACATTCATTTTCATTGAATTCTAGGAAGTCTTTAATTTCTTTTTTATTTCTTCCTTGATCCAGTGGTGATTCAGTTGAGCATTGTTCAGTTTCCATGAGATTATAGGCTTTCTGTAATTTTTGTTGTTGTTGAAATCTAACTTTAAGCCATGGTGGTCCGATAAAATTCAGGAGAATATTCCATTTTTTTTGTATCTGTTGAGATTTGTTTTATGACCAAGTATGTGGTGAATTTTAGAGAAAGTTCCATGGGTTGCTGGGAAGAAAATATATTCTTTTTTGTTAGGGTGGAATGATCTGCAGATATGTATCAAGTCCATTGGAGTCATAACATCTGTTAGTTCCCTTATTTGCCTGTTAAGTTTCAATCTGGCAGATCTGTCCATTGGTGAGAATGGAGTGTCCAGGTCTCCCACTATTAATATGTGGGGTTTGATGTGTGATTCAAACTTTAGTAATGTTTCTTTTACATATGTGAGTGGCCTTGTATTTGGGGCATAAATGTTCAGGATTGAGACTTCATCTTAGTGGATTTTTCCCATGATGAATATGTAATGTCCTTCCTGACATCTTTTGATTTACTTCAGTTTGAAGTCTATTTTGTGAGATATTAGGATAACTACACCAGCTTGCTTCTCAAGTCTATTTAATTGCAAAGTATTTTCCCAGCCTTTTACTCTGAAGTAGTGTCATTTTTAAAGTTGAGGTGTGTTTCTTGTATGCAGCAGAAGGATGGATTCTAATTTTGTGTCCATTCTCTTAGCCTGTGTTTTTTTATAGGTAAATTGAGACCATTGATATTAAGGGTTATTAATGACCAGTGACTGTTAATTACTATTATCTTTTGGTGGTAGTGTGTGTATATTAGTCTAGGTTGGCTTCAATGGTCTCTCAGTGTCTGCATTACTTCTGTCTAGGACCTTCTGGCTTTCAGAGTCTCCATTGAGAAGTCGGGTATTATTCTGATGGGTCTGCATTTATAAGTCACTTGGCATTTTCCTTTGCAGCTCTTAATATTCTTTCTTTATACTGTATGTTTAGTGGTTTAATTATTATGTGGCAATGGGACTTTTTAGGGGTTCTAGTCCATTTGGTGTTCCATAAGCTTCTTATATCTTCATAGGTACTTCCTTCTTTATGTTGGAAAATTTTTTTTCTATGATCTTGTTGGCTATATTTTCTGTGCCTTTGAGTTGGTATTCTTCTCCTTCTTCTATCCCTATTATTCTTAGGTTTGGCCTTTTCATGGTGTCCCAGATTTCCTGTTATGCCTTTTTTGGCATTGGTGTTTTCCTTGATTGATGAATCTATTTCCTCTATTTTATCTTCTACACCAGAGATTCTCTCTTCCATCTCTTGTATTCTGTTGGTTATGCTTATATCTATAGTTCCTGTTCATTTACTCAGATTTTCTATTTCCAGAATTCTCTTCGTTTGTGTCTTTTCATTGTTTCTATTTCAGTTTTCAGGTCTTGGACTGTTTCCATCACATGTTTAATTGCATTTTTCATTGTTTTCTTGGCTTTCTTTAAGGGTCTTATCAGGGCTCTTGTTTCAATCAGAGCTGGTGGATTCTGTGTCTCAGGAAGCCACTCTTGATCCAATGAGAGCTGGTGGATTCTGGGTCTCAGAAAGCCACTCTTGGTCCAATGATAGTTGGCAGATGCCTCTGGGGTCACAGGGGGATGGGTATATTTGGGGTAGGGCATGAGTCTTGTAGATTGCAGGATCTCATGGGGTGTTTTCAAGGGGGAGCCTGCCTGCAGGAGTTGTCCCTGCTGGCTGACAACTGTGGCAACCATGGGTGGAAATTCCCAAGGACTGGCTATGTCCCAAGGCCTAGTACCTAAAGGCAGGACTCCCTGGTCTCCAAAACTTTTATCATTAAGAGGTGTTGGATTTTGTCAAAGGCTTTTCTAGCTGGTTTTGGTTTGTTTACATGGTAGATTCCATTGACAGATTTTTGTATGTGGAACATCCCTCTATCTTTGGAATGAAGCTTACTTGAAAATGGTTTATAATTTTTTGATGTGTTCTTGAATTCGATTTATAATTGATTTTTGCATTAATAATCTTGAAGGATATTGGTCTGTAATTTTCTCTTTGTTGAGTCTTTGCGTGGTTTGAGTATCAGGGTAACTATGGCCTCATAAAATGCTTTTAGCAATGTTCCTATTTCTATTTTGTGGAATGTTTTGAGGATTATTGGTATTAGCTCTTCTTTGAATGTCTGGTAGAATTCTGCAATGAAACCATCTGGCCCTGGGCTTTTCTTGGTTGGGAGACTTTTAATGGGTGCTTCTATTTCCTTGGGGGTTGTAGGTCTATTTAAGCTTTTTTACTAATATTTATTTACCATTGGTAAGTGGTATCTATTGAGAAAAATTGTCCATTTCTTTTAGATTTTCCAATTTAGTGGAGCACAGGTTTTTAAGGATGGGCTAATGATTCTTTGAATAATCTCAGTGTCTGTTGTCATATGCCCCTTTTTGTTTCTGATTTTGTTAATTTGAATATTCTTTTTCTGCCTTTTAATTAGATTAGATAAGGGTTTGTCTATTGTTTATTTTCTCAAGAACCAATTCTTTGTTTCATTGATTGTTTTGTATTATTCTCTTTGTTTTTATTTTATTGATTTCTGCCCTCAGTTTGATTATTTCCTGCCATCTACTCCTCCTGGGTATGTTTGCTTCTTTTTGTTCCAGTGCTTTGTGGTGTACTGTTAAGTCACTAGTATGAGATCTCTCTAATTACTTTATGAAGGGACTTAGTGCTATGATCTTTCCTCTTAGTGCCACTTTCATTGTGTCCCATAAGTTTGCATATGTTATGCATCAATTTCCATTGGATTCTAGGATGTCTTTATTTTTTTTCTTTATTTCTTCTTTGACCCAATGGTCATTCAGTAGAGAATTGTTTATTATTATTGTCTATGAGTTTATAGTCTCTCTGTTGTTTTTATCATTGTTAAAATCCAGCCTTAATCCATGTTGATCTGATAAAGTTATTTTCTTGTATCTGTTGAGACTTGCTTTGTGACAAAGTATATGGTCAATTTTGGGGAAGGTTCTGAGAGATGTTGAGAAAAGGGTATATTTCTTTGTGTTTTGGTGATGTGTTCTGTGGGTATCTGTTTAGTCCTTTTGAGACATAGAATCTGTTAGTTCCATTATTTCTCTATTTGGGGTCTGTCTCTATGACCTGTCCATTAGTGAGAGTGGGATGTTAAAGTCTCCCACTATTAATTTGTGGGGTTTGATTTATAACTTAAGCTTATAGCAATGCTTCTTTTACCAATGCAGATGCCATTGTGTTTGAGGCATGGATGTTCAGAATTGAGACATCATCTTGGTAGATTTTTCCTTGGATGAGTATTAAGTATCCTTCCCTATCTCTTGATTTTGGTTTCAAGTCTATTTTGTTACATATTAGAATTTCTACACCAGCTTGCTTCTTGGGTACATTTGCTTGGAAAATATTTTCCCAACCCTTTACTCTGAGGTAGTATCTTTTTGATGTTGAGGTGTATTTATTGTATGCTCCAGAAGGATGGATCCTGTTTTCATATCTACTCTATTAGCTTGTGTCTTTTTATTGGGGAATTGAGTCTATTGTTATTGGAAGATATGAATGACCAATTATCATTAATTTTTGTTATTTTGTTATTGATGGGGTTGTTAGTGTGGGGTGGTGTGTGTGTGTGTGTGTGTGTGTGTGTGTGTGTGTGTGTGTGCTTCCCTTCTTTGGATTTTGCTGGTGTGAGACTATTTATTTCCTGTATTTTCATGGGTATGTTTAACCTCCCTTATGTGAGAGTTCTCCTTCTAGCACCTTCCATAAGAGTGTATTTGGAGGTAGATACTGTTTAAATTTGACTCTGTCATGAACTGTCATCTTTTCTCCATCCATGGTGATTCAGAGTTTTGCTAGGTATAGTATTCTGTGCTGGCATCTGTGGTGTCTTTGGGTCTGCAAGTCATCTGTCCTGGCCCTTCTGGCTTTTAGAGTCTTCATTGAGAAGTTGGGTGTAATTTTAATAGTCTGTCTTTATATGTTACTTGGCCTATTTCCCTTGCAGCTTTTAATATTCTTTCTTTGTTCTCTATGTTGAGTGTTTTGATTATTATATGGTGGGGGGAACTTTCTTTTCTGGCCCAATCTATTTGGTGTTCTATAAGCTTCTTGTACCTGTATAGGCATCTCATTCTTTAGGTTAGGAAAGTTTTCTTCTATGATTGTATTGAAGATATTTTCTGGACCTCTGAGCTGGGACTCTTTTCCTTCCTATTATTTGTAGGTTTGGTCTCTTTATAGTGTCCCATATTTCCTAAGTGTTTTGTATCAGGAACATTTTATATTTAATATTTTCTTTGATAGCTATATCAAATTCTTCTATACCTGAGAATCTCTCTTCCATCTCTTGTACTCTGTTGGTGATACTTGCATCTGTAGTTCCTGTTCATTTTCCTATATTTTCCATGTCCAGGATTCCCTGTTTGTGTTTCCTTTATTGTTCCTATTTTCATTTTCAGGTCTTGAGCAATTTTATTCACTTCCTTCATCTGTTTGTATTTTCATGGATTTCTTTAAGGGAATTGTTCATTTCCTCATTAGGAGCCTCTATCATCTTCATAAGAATAGATTTAAGGTCATTTTCTTGTACTTCTGCTGTATTTGAATATCCAGGGCTTGCTGTAGTAGGATAGCTGGTGTGGTGATGTTTTATTTGTGCTCTAGCAAATAAAGCTTGCCTGGGAATCAGAAGACAAATTCAGTCACTGTATTAAGCATAGAGTTCAGGCAGTGGTAGCTCACATCTTTAATCCTAGCATTTGGGAGGCAGAGATCCTTCTGGATCTCTGTGAGTTCAAGGCCACATTGGGAACAGAGTCAGGCTTGGTGGCACACATCTTTAATCCCAGCACTAGGAAGGAAGGAAGGTGGCAGGGCACAGAAAGTTATATAAGGCATGAATAAACAGAATGTCTCTCTCTTGAAGTTAAAGATTTCATAGAGGTAAGACATGGCTGGCTTGTTCTTTTTCTCTGATCTTTCAGATTTTACCCCAAAATCTGGCTCTGGGTTTTCTATTAATAAGACCATTTAGTAATTCATGTTACATCTGGTGACATAACATTTGTGGCACAAATTCACAAAAAAGCCACTTGCCTGTTACTTGCAGTTCCCAACTTAGGCCAATCTGCATGCTGTGGGCTGTGGTGGTGCACACAGTAGGATTATTTAAAGGAGACAGAGACAGGAGGATCCCCAGTTTAAGTCAGCCTGGGAGGCTTGCTGAGGAGAAGCTGCAGCTGAGGCCAGGCCACAAACAGTGGTGGTGGGACAATGGAGGCAGCCTGTAAGGAATGTTCTTTCATAGCTCATTTCAGTTCCTGCCTCTTGGCTCCTGGCCTAATTCATGCTCTGACTTCCCTCAGTGATAGATGATAATCTGTGGTGCAAAATAACCCCTTCCTCTCCAAGTTTCTTTTGGTCATGTTGTAACAGAAAAATCCTAACTTCATTTATCTGCTTGTTTGTATCCTCTTTGAAGTCATTACCATTTCTATGAGTAACATTTGAATTTTTGTTAAAGATTTTACCCATGTATACAGATATAGCTTTGATAATTGAAGAGTTGTACTCTTCTTGAGGAGTCATGTAGACATTTTTCCATGTTTCCTGTTTCTGCCTTGCAATTTATCTACTTGTTGGTTTTGATATCTCTTCCAGCTTTATTTTGAGAATGTTCTTGTCGCAAACCTACACTTGAGTACTCAATCCCCATAGCTACCTCTGATTGGGAGTTCTCATGCAACTCTTCTGCTTTGAATCTGTGTGGATAGAGCCAAGGGCTACTAATTCATTTTCTGAGTCATCATTCCATTTTCTCTGCAATTTTCAGCTGATATATCATTGCCTTCATGATTTCCACTGTTTTTATCTCTGGGATAAAGCCATCCTTTTATCCAATCAGTTGCCATCCAATGTATAATAAAGGCAGCTGCTAATCCTCAATCTTATACTCAAAGAGGATTTCAAAAATCTAGGTATTCTTACTAGGTTTTTTTAAAGATTTATTTTTATTTCCATGTGTTTGGAGTTTTCCTTGTATATTATTGCACCATGCTCATTCAGTGCCCAGAGAGACCATAAAAAGGCATTGAGTCCCTGGACCTGAAGTTACCAACAGCTGTGAACCATTATGTGGGTACTGGGAACTAAACCTGAGTCCTCTACAAGAACAAGTGCTCTTAATCACTGAGCCATCTTACCAGTCCCAAACCTGATTATTTCTTTGATTCCTCCCATGCAATGCTAACTTTTAACTCATAATTTCTATGACCCCTCTATTTTGTCTTGTGTAGTTGTCTATGTATTTTAATTGTTTCCCTTGACTAGATAGCAAACACTATAAATTAATTATTGAGCATCAGTTACATCCTGAATAATATAATATATCTCCCATAATTAATTTTTAACAAAATAAATAAGTTGTAGCTTATTTTATATAACAGAAACCCAAAAACTACATAGAATAATATTCCTAAGCAAACAGTTTGTCAATAGAAACATTATAGGTCAAACACATATTTTCAGTCCCAGAAACTGTCATCCTTACATTACACTAACAGAAAATAAACACCCACTCTCCGTATCATCTCTCATTTGCAGGATGTTCTTTTCTTGTGGTTGTTGATGTTGTTGTCATTGTCTTTTTTACCTCTTCTCATCCATTCTTCCTCTTCTCTGCAGTGTGAAAAATCTGAATCCTCTTCCCACTCAGTCTGCATCTTTATCTTTTTACTCATACAGCTTTATTAGTTTCAGCCCATGCTGCCACAGTTGATCAGCTAGTATGAATACCACACTCTTCCCCCAACATCATCCCTGCAGGCCCTGGCCCAGGCTGCTTTGAATATTTCTGCTCAAGATAACCACATCTCTCTTTTAAAATTCCATCAGCAAAGAGAAGATGTCTTACCTAAATTTTGGGCCACTATCTCACAACATACCATCTTACCAAGTACACATCATACAGAAGTTATAGAAGTACTATATAGGGAGAAGTTTGATTTCAATGCTGAGCCACCTTGGGAGCATTAGTGATGATAGAGAAATTTCATCTTCTAACTTGTCTGTGGAGATTTTTAACCTCAGTCATGTTAGACTCCTATTCATCTAACTTCTTGTCAAGTGAACCATTGATGCCAGATTACCTTGGGATTATTTGAGAGATGTATCAATTCCTTCTAAATTGTTAATAAAATCAGGATAGAATTCTTTCTAAAGTTTATTTCATATTTTGAGAACGTACATTCAACTGAGTTGTCCATCTCTTATTTTTCCTGGTTTATGACTTTCAAGTTTGTGGAATATGTCTGACATTAAAGGTTTATTGATATTCTTTTAGTCTTTTGGATAGAAACAAATCTTGAAGACAGTATTAATAACTATGTTTATTGTAGTCATTGACTGTTGGAAGGAAGAAAGTGAGGTAAGGAGGCATGGAGAGAGGGAGGGAGTGAGGGAAGGAAGGAAGAAACAGTCTATGGAAAAACACAGTAGCTCAGATAAGGCTATTTTATACAATGAAGTTCAACTCTACCCCAGATGATATTTTGGCAGCCCTTAGAACCAAAAGGAAATACCTTTAGTAACAGAACAAAATTTATCACCAGAAAACATTATTGACATAAATCTTTGAAAGCAAGTTTCTCAAAGTATGAAGCAAAAGATGGAATAAATAACATAATGTAATAAAATTAGATTGAAGAAAATTATAAATTGTCATTTGAATATTCAGTCTTACTATATATTGCAATAGAAGACAATATTGGAGGCAAAGATGTAAACATAATATTTAGCACAACATTGAGGAACTGTGAACATCTCTTTTGAATATGCTAAGGAGCTTGATATCTAAATAAATAGATTAAAAGCTAGGGAGGCCCACGGAGATCCACAAAGATACCCCCGCAAAAGACTGCTGGCAATGGTCGCGAGACGGCAGGAACTGACCTACTCTGGTGATGGGATGGCCAGACACCCTGATAGTTGTGCCATAAACCCCATCCAAGGACTGAGTAATCTGAATGCAGACATCCACGGCTGGGCCCCTGGTGGAGCACTGGGAGTCTAATTAGTGAGAAAGAAGAGGGTTTATATGAGCGAGAATTGTTGAAGCCAAGGTTGGATAAAGCACCGGGACAAATAACCAAATGAATGGAAGCACAGGATCTATGAACCAAAGGCTGAGGGGCCCCCAACTGGATCAGGTCCCCTGAATGCGTGAGACAGTCATTTGGCTTGATCTGTTTGGGAGGCAGCTGTGCATTGGTGCGGGGTCCTGGGCTCGTTGCATGAGTTGACTGTTTGAATCCTGGGACTTATGCAGGGACACTTGGCTCGGTCTGGGAGGGGGGGAATGGACCTGCCTGGACTGTGTCTACCAGGTCAACCCCGGTCCTCGGGGGAGACCTTGATCTGGAGGAGGTGGGAATGGGGGGTAGGCTGGGGGGAGGGGGGGCGAGAGGGGAGAACAGGGGAATCTGTGGCTATTATGTTGAACTGAATGGTGTTGTAAAATAATAAATTAAAAAAAACTTGTGTTTTAAGTGCTTTCATATAATAAAAATGTATGTGCACTATCTTATACTTGATGTGCACTTAAAGTAACTATATAACATACTAGACAGTGGTGGAGTCTTCAAATGAGCAGAATTCCAACTTAAGGGGATAATTTATTTCATCAGTCTTCTTGTGCTAATGTAAAATACTAGCTTTTCTTTAATAATATGAGAGCTGATTCTTTCCATGAACCATCTATTTGGAAGAATTTTTATGGAATTAGTGAGATGCGCCAATGGGGAAAATACTTACTGTACAACATGAGGATCTGAGTTCAGATCCACACAACACTCATAAAAGCAATACATAGTAGCACACATATAAAATCTCAGTGATACTTTGGAAAGATAGAAGACCAAGACAAGAGAATCCTCAGGAGTTTGTAGGCAGGCTTGCTTGATGTATACAACAAAAAACAGTAAGAAATTCTGGTTCAAATAATGAGGAAGGTGAGGACCAAAACCTATTTCCATATATATATATGTCATGTGCTGGAAAACACACATACACACACACACACACACACACACACACACACACACATACACACACAATGCACAGATTTTTTGCTGTTGTTGTTGTTTTGAGACAGGGTTCCTCTGTGTGCCTGTCCTGGATCTCCATTTGTAGCCCAGGCTGATCTTGAACTCACAGAGATTCACCTGCCTCTGCCTCCCGAGTGCTGGGATTAAAGGTGTGTGCCACAACCGTCCAGCTCACAATGCACAGATTTTAAAAACCAAAAAGAAAAGGATGGAGATATGTCTCCATGGTTATGAGTACTATCTGCTTTTCCAGAGGACCTGAGTTCAATTCCCAGCAACCGCATAGTGACTCAAATCTAAAATTCCAGTCACAGGGGATTCCAACACCCTTTTCTGGCTTCCACAGGCATACATACAAGCAAAACACCACATATAATAAACAATTTTTCAAAGAATTTTAAAGAACTTTCAGAAGTTGGAATTTCAGGGATGCAAGAATGATTCAAATAATGCAATATAATACCTACATAGAAAAAGAAGTCACATGATCATATCAATGGATGCAGAAATTCTATGATGACATTTATCATTCCTTTAAGATAAAAGTCCTGAGATACTAGCAAACGAAAGAATATACCTCAGCATAAGTATCTCATTTGTTTTTCTCTTGCTGTCAAGAAACACCATGACCAAGGAACTGTCTTTTTTTTTAAAGGCATTTAATTGTGAGCTTGCTTATAGTTTCAGAGGATTAGTCCATGATCATCATGGCCTGGAGCATGGCAGCAGGCAGGCAGGCATGGAGCTCACATGTTGAAAACAATAGCCACAGGGAAGAGAGAGAAACAGTTAACTGAAAATGGCATTGACTTTTGAAACCTGGAGGTCCACATGTGGTGACAGACCTCCTCTAACAAAGGCACACTCTTAATCCCTCCTCCAACTGTGGAATAGCATTCAAATATGTGAGTCTAAGGGAGCCATTCTCACTCAAACCACCCCATAAGATAAGCTTCATATGACAACATTCTTCCAATATTATATGAAATGGGGAAATTATAAATGACTTCCTTAAAAATCAAGAATAAAGCTAGACTGTCCAACCTCTTTCTTTCTTATTTCTTGAAGTCTAAGTTAAATCAATAGATCAAGAGAAATAGTAAAGATGAAAATAGGAAAAGAAGAAAATCCTAAACCTAAAACTAGAATATACATTTATGTGTAAATGTACGTGTGTGTGTGTGTGTGTGTGTGTGTGGTGTGTGTGTGACCCCCACAACATCTCAGTATATACCAGAGAGAAGCTAGGTCAATGTATTGGAAATATTCTTTTTATCCATATTTATTGCTGCACTATTCACAACAGCCAAGATATAGAACCAGCCTACATATCCACCAATAGGTAAATAAATTAATAAAATATGGCACATGTATATAATACAATTTCATTCAATTGTGAAGAAGCATTAAATTATGTGATTTTCAAGAAAATGGATGGAACTGTGTATCATTGTCATAAATTAAATAATGCAGACTTAGACAAATATACCATATTTTCTCTCATATGTGGGATATATGCATGTGTATATGACATGGAAGTAAAAGAATCATTGTAGAGGCTTAAACGGACAGAAGGACAAGTGTGTGGGTAGAGAAGTGAGGAAAGGAAGGTGGACATGTGGGGAATTGGAGGTAGAGAAGCCGAGCAAAATACAATATGATAAATTCTCCAAGAATTAATAAAAATAATTTTTGGAGAGGAAGTTCTAGGGGTACCTGAAAATATTTTGTATTGTTTTAAGCTACTGTTTGTGATAATAACAGCAACAAGAAACCAAAACACTTGAGGAATTTACCCAACTAATGGGAAAGACACTGGTGATTGAACACAGAGCCTCAAGAATCCCCATGCCAGTACACTACCACTAAGCTTTATCATCAGTATTTTCATTTCTCCTACTTTTCTGTTTTCTTTTTATTTTAAAAATACTCCCTTTTTATGAGCACATAAAAATGATCCTGAAAATGACTAGCAACCTAGAAGACATTTACTTTGGATAAGACCAACTTGGAGACCACTCTTTCCTAAACTTTGCATAGAATATTGAATATTTGGGGACAAACACACTTAACACACAAGCAAGCCTCTATTAATTAGGTACACAACCACACAGAAGGATTTTATAAGTGGAAAAGTAGCTTTTCCTTTGTGTGTGGAATTCAGAAACCTTGGCTCAGTAGGATACATATACATGTGGCTCTGCACAGGGACTGAGATCAAACATCAATAAATGGGACTTCATGAGACTAAAAAGCTTCTGTAAGTCAAAGGACACTGTCAATAGGACAAAACAGCAGGCCACAGAATGGGAAAAGTTTTTCACCAACCCCCACATCTATCAGAAGGCTAATATCCAAAATATATAAAGGACACAAGAAACTAGACATCAACAAGTCAAATAATCCAATTCAAAAATGGGGTACAGTTCTAAACAGAGAATTCTTAACAGATGAATCTCAAATGGTTGAGAAGTACTTAAAGTTCAACATCCTTAGCCATCAGGAAAATGCAAAACAAAAAGACTCTAAGGTTCCATTTTACAATTGTCAGAATGGCTAAGTTCAAAAATACAAGTGACAGCTCATGCTGGAGTGAATGTGGAGCAAGGGAAACACTCCTCCACTGTTAGTGGGAGAGCACACTTGTATTGTCATTTTAGAAATCAATGTGGCAGTTTCTCAGATAATTGGGTATTGATCTACCTCCTGATCCAGCTATGTAACTCCTGGGCATATATATACCCAATGGACACTCCATCCTATCATAAGAATGTAGATGTAACATAAGAACACTTGCTAGACTATGTTCTTAGCAGCTTTATTTGTAATTGCCAGAAACTTGAAACAACTTAAATGGAAGAATGGCTGAAGAAAATTTGGTACATTTGCACAATGGATTATTGTTCATCTGTTTGTTTGTTTGTTTTTAAATCGCAGCATGAAATTCACAGGCAATGAATGGAACTAGAAAAAAATCATTCTGAGTGAAGTAAACCAGATCCAGAAAGACAAACATGGTATGTACTCACTGATAAGTGGACATTAACTGTGAAGTAAAGGATATTCATGCACACAGACCCAGATAGGCTAAGTAACAAGGAAGACTCAAAGTATGACACATGGATCTCCCTGGGAGTGGGAAATAGAAGAAATTTCACAGGTGGACTATGGGCAGGTTGTGATGGGAACAAGAAGGATAGCAGGAGGAGGGAAAAAATACTGGAAGACCGGAACTCAGGAATTTCTGAATAGAGATAGAAACCTAGTGCAATGAAAATTCCATGAAATCTAAAAGGGTGACCCTAGAGAAGAGTTGTAGTAATGGGGGATATGGACCCTGAACTGGCCTTCCATAACCACTTAAGGCTTCCAGAGGAAGGACTGGGATACCAACTCATCTACTAAACCTTCTACCTACAATTTGACCTGCCTGCAACAAGTGCTGGGGTAAAGGTGGCACAGAACTTGTGGGAGTGGCCAGGCAATGACTGGTACAACATGAGACCCATGCCACAAGAGGGAGACTATGCTGACACTGACTGGAGGAACCAGAGGCTGGCTATACCAGTGACTTAGGATAGAACCCAACATAACTGCCAAAAAATGTCACTGAAATGATTCCTATGATATTCTACTACACTTGTAAACCAAACCCTACCAAATAGTCATCAGAGAGGATTTATCCAGCAACTGATAGAAGCAAACACAAAGACTCACAGTCAAACATTAGGCAGAGACTGGGGAATCATCCAGAAGAAGGGGAGGAAAGATTCTACAAGCCCGAGGGGTCAAGGACAACACAAGAATATTGCCCACATAATCAACTAATCAGGACTCATAAGGACTCACAGAGACTGAACCAATAGTCAGAGAGCCTGGATGGGTCCAAACTAGGTCCTCTGCATATAAGTTATGGTTATGTAGGTTGGTATTCTTGTGGGACTACTAACAGTGGTAACTGGGGATGGCTCTGACTCTTTTACATGCTGTTGGGACACTTTTCCTGCTACTGGGTTACTTTGTCCAATCTTAACATTAAGGTATATGCCTCTTCTTGCTTTAACTTGTTGTGTCATGTTTGGTTGATATTGTTAGGAGGTCTACTCTTTTCTGAAGGGAAACGGGGATATAGTTCTGGGGGAGAGGTTTTCTTTGGGTGGACTGTGAGAATAGGAGGGTGGAGAAACTGTGATTGGACTATAATATATGAGAGAAGAATAAATAAATAAATTTTAAGAGAGCATTCTGCATGAGCCTAGGTTGTAAAACTTGATTGCATGGGAAAGCCAGTTCAATTAAGGTAGGTTATTGCATTATTCTCTAAAAAGCAGGTTGGGTACACAGTAGAATGACCATGTTAAGTCTTCAATGACCTCAAAGTGTATTATTATCTCTGGCTGTGAGACCCACAAATGTTCTAGTCTCTTAAGATGTAAAAGATATTTTCAAAATATTTCACCACTGTAAAAACAATGGACTCCTCAAAGCTGCTTGCATCTTTGGTTATACCTCAGTAACATTAATCTACTATAGGCTTGTTTTCTAGGATTGTTCCCTAATGACTTAATTTCTATCCAATACCCCCAATAGCCTAGAATGTCATATTTATGACTTTTACCATAGCAACAACTAGTGTTGCACTCATTTTTAGGAATTCTACCATTACTAGCCTTAAAATAAGTCAATTCTCAGAATAGGAGTTCAAGAAGGACACTAAGGTCCTTTTATATAAGAGAATTATTGGCATAGTTATTATTGCCAAAATACACAACACCTCAGAGATCTGGAAGAGAGTTCAGAACACAGAGACAAAATGAGGTTTCCTACTATAGATTTCAGAGAGAGGGGTAAGTTCCCATGTAGTTGATGAAAAGCTCATATGGTCCATGCTTACAGTTAAGTAGTCTCTTATTCCTAGGTAGAAGGAGAAGGGAGAACGACTTGACCCTTTAAGTAATGCGTGTCCATCATCTGAGATGTGCTCCCTGTAGTTTTAATAGATTAGAGTCCTTGGTAAATGTCCTTTGTGGAGGTCAGTATTGTAGGCACAGACAACCACAGAAAGGTAACTGTCATTTCTTTCATAGCAGCTGTGAAGGTAGAGAGGATTCTTCAGAATCTTGAGTAATTCATTGGGTATCCTGTTACATACAGATTGTGGGGACCCCCCAAAAAGACCACCACAAAAACTGAATCTCATATGTAAAAGCAAAGAACCTTTATTCAAACTTGAGGTTGATCTCTCTGTCTGTCCACCTCAGTAGTGAGAGCAGAGAGCCCTGAGGCCAGGAAAGGCAGGGTTTTTATCATCCCAGAGGTTGGGGTGAGGCAATTTCCAGGGCTCAGGACACTGACTGACTGACATTTGTCTAGGAGTATCTTGGTAAAAAGGGGGAAATAGGTCTGTGCTAGGCTCAGGGACATCTGGCAATCTTACCTGTTCTTAAGGGTTGGAATTTTTGGCATGTCTGGTACTTCTCCTTAGATGCTGGTCTACCCCTGTGTAGATCCCTGGGTGGTGACAGCTTAAGGTCTTTCCTGGATCTAGGTGTTGCCTGCCAATAAGCCTATCATAACAGCTGTGTCTGGGCCCCTAAGCCTGTCATGGCAGCTGTGTGGTCAAGCTGTTTTTGGCCCCCCACATATCCCACTGCTCTGGTATCTCCAACATTTTGGAGTCTGAAATGCAATCCAGGCTTCACCTTCACAGCTTCACACAGTGTCCTCTCTAGTTCTCCATGAAGGGACACTCTTGATACATACAGTGTGAAGGCAATATGAAGACCTAGACTTGACTTTACAGACTCCATCTTAGGGAAGGGCCACCATCTTAGACTACCTGTGACTGAGGGTTGTACTCAGTTTTCAGGAAGAACCTCAGGAATGTGCCATGATAACTCAAGCAGATACCCTAGAAATAGGCAGTAAAGTTTAACAAGATTGAGATGTTCCTGCAGAAATTCTGTCTGCAGTTTATGACACTTGCAGATATCGAGATAATCCTGTCAGCAGGTTGTGGTTTCAAAGTCTAACTCAATAGTTTCAAATGTGGTTTCATGCTGAAAGTCTAGACCAGTAGTTTCAAAAAATCACCTTACCCCATATCTCTTCTACACAATCCCCAAAACCACCAAGGCATGTAATTAATTCCCTCCTTGTGGTTTTCCCTTTTAAAACTCTCCTACCCCTGGGCCCACTGCTGATTTTCCTTTATCTGCTGGGTATCAGCCCAGGTCTACGCATGACAATAAAAAGACTCTTGTGTGCTTGCATCAGAAACTGGCTCCTTGGTGGTCTCTGGGGGTTTCAAGACAACACCTGGCCTCAGTGGCTTTTGTTGGTTATGAGGAAGAGGATTCTCTAACCCTTCTTGTATCCTTGACTCTAAAGTCAGAAGCATGTAACAAAAGCCACCAAGTTTGGCTGCTTGCTGGGGCTACAACATGATACCCCCATTTAGTTACTTTTTCATTTGCTTTGATCTTTGACAGTTTCTCTCCCTGCCTAAGCTTGGCTATCCTAGAACTCTGTAAACTAGGCTGGACTTGAACTCAGAAATTCAGTAGCCTCTACCTTCCTAGTGCTGGCATTGAGGTATGCACCACCTTGCATAGCTACTAGCTTTTCTTTAATTTCTTTAATTCTTTTTTACAATTGGAAGCTTAGCTAGGTGGTCTTTCTCTGGGGTTGCCACTCCTTTATTCCACTTGGCACCAGGCATTTCTTTAAGCTGTTTATACTTTCTGGTGCTCTTTTTCTCCTCCAACTTCATTTTGTATTTATTCTTGCTCAGCTTGCTCCTTTTCATTCTAGCTCTGTATATGATTGGCCACTAATAGCCACACAACATTGTGAATGCTAGGTTGTTCTGAAATGTCCTTTACCAGAGCTGTTAATTGATTATTCAATTTAGCCTCAGCCAGACTTTTTTTTTTTTTTTTTTGAAAAGGCAGCAACAATCATGTATGTTCTTTGCCTAAAATAGCACAAGAATGATCTCAAGGCCACATCATTGATAGTATTCTCCTCTGAAACGTAATGAGCCAAGCCCAAAGGGTTCACATCACCCTTGATAGCACTGTGTTCCATGTTTCTACTAGTATGGCCCAATAAGTGCCACTGAAAACTTTCAACTACTTTCCTAATCCAAAGTAACAAGGTCCACATTCTGCCAAAAAGAAACAAGGTCAGGCCTATGTCAGCAATACCCCAGTCCCTGTGTTGTGGAGTACTCACCAGAGAAGAATACAAGATTAAGCCAATAGAAAGTCTTTATTAGTTGGCCAGTGACTACACTGGGATCCCAGTGTAGACCTAAGCCTTTTTCAGGGAGAGTTTTTAAGCACAACGAAAGTGTTTTGAGTAGACATATTTCAGTTAATAGGAACAGTTAGCCAGAAGCAGAAGTACAGAAATTAAAAGCAAGGCTATTGTTACATTTTGAGATTTTCCTAGAACTATGGACTTTCATGGATTAGGTCTTTGTTTTCTTTTTGGCAGATGGGATTGTCTATGTGCTGATTTTTATGACTTGAATGTTATTTCCATCATACAGTCAGTTGTGCTAAGTTCTGGGGCCCTGTTACACCTAGTAGCAACTTCTGTCCTATTCACTGCCCTATTTATATGACCATGGTCACTTTTATAAAGGAAAATATTAAATGGGGCTGACTCACAGTTCAGAAGTTTAGTCCATTGTCATCATAGCAGGAAACATGGTGGCATGCAGCAAAACATGTTGCTAGAGAGGTAGCTGAGAGTTCTACATCTAGATTGTCATCAAGAGAGAAAGACACAGGCCTGGCTTGAGTATTCACAACTTTAAAGCAAACCCCACAGTGATATACTTCCTCCAACAAAGCCTTACCAACACCAAAATGGACACAATTCCTAATAGTGCCATTCCCTATGAGGCTTTGCACAGCAATTTTATTCAAACCATCAGAGAAGGCATAGAGGAAGGAAAATAAACCCAGCTCAAAGGTCCAGAAAATGTTTTCAACAAAATCATAAAAGAAAATTTTCCAGTAGGAGTTACCTACAAAGGTACAAGAAGCATATACAACACCAAATAGATTGAAATAGATTGGGCCAGAAAAACAAGTTCCCTTGCTACTTAATAATCAAAACATTAAAGATACAGAACAACAACAAAAAAAAAACATTAAAAGCTGTAATGGAAAATGAGCAAGTAACATATAAAGGTAGACCTATTAGAATGACTCCTCCATAGAGAAGCTAAATGCCAGAAAAGCCTAGGCAGATATGTTCAAACTCTAAGTGACCTGTGACAGATACCATCCCAGACTACTGAAGCCAGCAAAACTTACAATCGCCACAGATGGAGAAAATAAGATAGTCCAAGATAGAGTCAAGTTTAAGCAACATCTAATTATAAAAAAAGCCTATAGAAGGTGTTAGAAGGAAAACTCCAAATTAAGGAGGTAAACTATACCCATGAAAACACAGAGAATGAATAATCCAACACCCCAAAATCAGTGGCCATTGATATCTCTCAATATTGATGGTCTCAATACCTCAATAGAAAGACACAGACTGACAAAATGAAAGCAAAACAGGATCCATCCTTCTGCTTCATCTAAGAAACACACTTCAATATTAATGATAGACATTTCCTCAGGAAAAAGGGTTAGAAATACATACTCCAAGCAACTGGACCTAAACAAGTTGGTGTCAGTATTTTAATAACTAGCAAAATAGACTTCAAACCAAAACACAAGAGATGATGAAGGATACCATATACTCATTAAAGGAAAACCCACCAAGAGGACTTTTCAACCTTAACTTCTATAGCACAAATACAAGAGCACCTAACTTTGTAAAAGAAATAAGACTACAGTGCCAATCACATAATAACACTCACATACTGATAGTGGAATTCTTCCCCCTCTCACCAATAGACAGGTCATCCACACAAAAACAAAAATAGAGAAATGCTAGCACTAACTGACAATATATGCCTAAGGGATGTAAGAGATATTTACATAACATTTCTCCAAAACACAAAGGAATATACCTTGTTCTCAGGCCCTCATGGATCTTTCTCCAAGATTGACCATATGCTCAGACACAAAGCAAATCTCAACACACACCAAAAAAAATTGAAATAACATCCTGTATCTTATCTGAACACCATGGATTGAAACTGAATATCAACAACAACAGAAGCAACATGAAGCTTGCAAACTCATGGAAACTGAACAATTATTTACTACTGAATGAAAAATGGGTCAAGACAAGAATAAAGAAAACAATTAAAGACTTTTCAGATTTCAAGGAAAATGAATACACTGAATGCCCAAACCTATGAGACACAATGAAAGCTGTGCTAAGAGGAAATTTCATACCACTAAGTACCTACATAAAAAAAATGGGAGAGATCCTATATTAGCAACTTAACAGCACGCCTGAAAGCTTTAGAAAATAGAAGTAATCCTACCCTAGAGGAGTAGAGGGCAAGAAATAATCAAACTGAGGGCTGAAATCAATAAAATAGAAACAAAGAGAACAATACAAAGAAACAATAAAACAGAGAGCTGGTTCTTTGAAAAAAATCAACAAAATCCACAAACTAAAATTAACTCTTCAAATTAACTAAAAGAATATCTAAATTATTAATATCAGAAAAAGAATTGGGAATATAACAGCAGACATGGAAGAAATCCCGAGAATCATAAGGTCGCTCTTTTAAAACCTGTGCTCAGCCAAAATCGAAAATCAATAAGAAATGGGAAATTTCTCTTTTTTTCCTTTTTTTTATACCTTTTTTAAATAAGAAGTTTATTTATTTACTTTACAACCTGACTATAGTCGCGCCACCACCCCCCCCCCCCCCCCCGCTCTGCTCTTTCCAGTCACTTCCTACCCTTCCCTTTGTCCCACCACCATCCACTTCTCCTCCATTTCTATTCAAAAAAGGGCAGGCTTCCCATGGATATCAACAAAACATGGCATTTCAAGTTTCAGTAAGACTAAGCACCTCCCTTGTATTAATGCTGGATAAGAAAACCAAGCACAAGAGATAGGTTCATAAAAGTCAGCAAAAGAGTTAGAGGCAGCCCCTGCTCCCACTGTTAGGAGTCCCACAAGAAGACCAAGCTACACAATTGTCACATGTATCCAGAGGCCTAGGTCAGTCCCATAGAGTCTCCCTGGTTGTTGGTTCTGTCTCTGTGAGCTCCTATAAGCCAAGATTAGTTGATTGTATAAGTTTTCCTGTGATGTCCTTGACCCCTCTGGCTCTAACAATCATTTCTCTCTCTCTTCTGCAGCCTTCTTCAAACTCAATGTTTGGTTGTGAGTCTCTGTGTCTGGCAGGTGGTGGCACATGTCTGTAATTTGAGCATTTGGGAGGGAGAAGCAGACTGATATCTAGGTTCAAGGCCAGCCTGGTCTGCATAATGATATCCAGGACAGCCAGTACTACACACAGAAACTACATCTTGAAAAGCCAAAACAAAACAAAAGGAGTCAAATTACTTGATACTACTTACCAAAGTTAAATCAAGATCTGATAAAGAATTGATATTGACCTTTAATCCCTAAGGAAATATAAGTATTCATTAAAAGTTTTCCAACTAACAGGGGTACTAACAGGGGTACAGTTCAGATGATTTTAGCACAAAATTCACCCAAACTTTCAAAGAAGAGCTCATGCCAATACTCTTCAAATTATTCCACAAAATAAAAACAGAAGAAACAATGCCAAATTTATTTTATGAGTCCACAAACACCCTATGATTCAAACCACATGAAGATTCAACAAAGAAAGAGAATTACAGACCAATTACCTCCATGAACACTGATGTATAAATACTCAATAAAATGTTTGCAAACTGAATCCAAGAACATATCAAAAAAGATCATCCTCTTTGATCAAATAGGCTTATCCCAGAGATGCAAGGATGATTCAATAGATATGAATGAGTAAATGTTATCCCA
>NC_051063.1:97804998-97829998 GCF_004664715.2 Peromyscus leucopus | reverse complement strand
AGAGCTGGGCATGGTGGTGCACAAAGGTAATCTCAGCATATAGCAGGCAGAGGCAGGAAGATCTTGAGTTCCAGGCCAGATTGGGCTACATAGCAACACTCAATTTTGAAATTTTGGTGGGGCACAGACACCTCTGTGAGGTACTGATTTCACCTTCATCAGTGGAGTCCTATCCACATGCTCATGGCCCTGGGTTGCGTCCTGGCATTGTAGCAACTGGGCATGCACATCTGTAATTCTAGCACTCCCAGCACTTAGGAGTCAGGGACATAATCAGAAGTTCAAGATCATCCTTGTCTATATAGGGAGTTCAAAGCTATCCTGGGCTACATGAAACTCTTACTCAGAAAATAGGCAATATGAAAGAGTGAAAAAGATGATTCACAGAATCAGAGAAGTATTTGAAAATCATATTCCTGACATGGCTCTAATATCTGGGTCATATACAAATGATGAGAATAAAATTGACATTGGATTTTTTTTTTATCAGATTCATTGAATGCAAGAAGACATCATCCTTACTGAGAGATGTTGGAAGCATTTCCATTTGACATAGAAGCAGAATACTGTGTTTTCCCACAAGAAGGAAAATTCATTCCGTATTAATGTATTTAGTGTAATTTCAATGAATATAAATACAGAATATGTTACAGAAATTATCAAACTATTCCTAAAACTTGTATGGCAAAATTGAGGACCCAAAGTAGCAAGCCATTCTTTTATAAGACAACAGGGGGAAATGCAGAGTTTATTGCCATTGTGAGATGTGGGGAGCAGGTAAAATTCTCAGTGAATGTGTATGGTTGACATAGCCCTGTCAGGGACCCCAGTGTCTCAGACCCATGGGAATGACAAGGCCTTCCTTGGGTCAGAGTGTGTATGCCGACTAGACTATGTATGCAGAAAGCATCAACCACAGCTTCCTCCTGGATGACTGCATCCTGAGACAGTCATCCTTACAGAGACCCCTTGCTGAGCTGAGCTTAAGCTCTCTCCTGTTTCAGCAGTATACAATGAAAATGTACACATGCTGAGTTTCAGGGATGCTGGTTCCTCTCCATCTCAGTGCATGGTCCACCAGATTCTAGCTTTTCTGTATCTGTGTCTTTTCATCATTTCCCACCCCAGTCAATTCAAACCCAAAGCTGTGCAGGTCATGGCAGTGATTAATTTATGTCAAAAAATGCTATTCCTAAAGAAGAATAAACATTATTACTTATAATTAGTTATCTTCTAATTTATTAATCCTTGAAATCTGGGATTTATTTAAATATTAATAACATTCTGCTGAATACTACTACACAACATGTATAAAACTAATAAATAAAATTTATTCACTAAACAGATTGTTTCCCCAAACATTTAAATGTTGATTTTGAACTTAATCAAACACTTCTAAATATTTAATTAGAATTCCTTGAATGTAGAGGAGCTTCTTAAATGCTCTGAAATCTATCAAAGCTCATATGCAGTATGATTATTGTTTTTTTAATTTATTTTTATTTCATTTTACAATACAATTCAGTTCTACATATCAGCCACGGATTCCTTTGTTCTCCCCCGTCCTGCACAGTATGATTATTGTAAAGCTAACCAGATGCACACCAGAATGCACATATGCAGGTGTACAAGTGGATTATACAAGTTCTTCTTACCATATATATTAGGTCCTTTTATACAGTGAGATGATTACTGACTGATGGAAGGTTAACATACCTGTCATGTCATAATTTTACCCATTTATGTAGTAAGAACACTGAAGATCTCTCTTAGAAAATCTCAGGATATAGTGCTCAATGATTCATGCTCCTGCTCCTGCTGTGAAGTCGACCTCTAGATTTATCTTGTACAATCAACTTCATACCCTTTGACTTATGGCTTCCCACTGACCCAGCCCCTCCCCTATGTCTGCTAATAAATTTTGTACTTTTTCTATGAGTTCTCCTTTTTATACATGATAATGCAGTATTTTTTCTGTGTCTGTGTTATTTCACCTAACATAAACTCCTGGCATAACCAGTTTGCAAATGCATGATTTTCTTCTTATTAATACCCCATTACATACATAGGTTCATTTATTGATGGATAATTGGTTGACCCCATGTTTTGGTTATTGAGAATAATGACCATAAACAATAGGGTGCCAATATCCATGTGAGGTATGGACTTTACTTCCTTTGAGTGTATACCCAGAAGAGGACTCATGTATCCTATAATGGTTTAAGTCTTGATTTTTGGAAATCGTATCCTATGATGGTTTAGTCTTGATTTTTGAAAAATATACATAGTTTTTTCCATAATAATCAGACAAATCTTCATTCCCACCAGCAATGTCTAAGGGTTGTCTTTTCTCGATATCCTCATCATTTCCTATCTGCATTAGCTGTCCCAGCATAGACAAGGGTATATCTCATTAGATTTATGACCTGTATTCTATATACTACTTTATATTTTAGAATTCTCTCTCTCTCATTTTTTATTGTTTGTTTTTGACAGAGAGGATCTTATATAGCTCAGGCTATCCTCAAACCTGCCATGTAACCAAAGAAGACCTTGAGTTTCTACACCTTCTGTTTTCACCATCACAATGCTAGAACTTTAGACCTCGTGATGTTATCTTCCATTTATTCAGTGCTTGAAGATGAATCCAGGGCTTCATGTATCCTTGGCAAACTGTCTACCAACCAAGCTACATCCTCATCTCTAGAACTGTTGCATTTTTATATTGATTTCTTATTGCACTTGTCTTCAACATGACTTTCAGTAAGATTTCTTACTTTCTCACCTTTCTATATTTGTTAGCTTTTTCAGACTCAAAAAAAGAGGAAGCATGTGAGGGCCCCTGGGTTTGTTAGAGCTAAATATCAGCAACCTTAGAGTCAGTCAGGCTGATTTTCTCTCCTTACTAAAAGTATCTTTCTTAGGAGTTTTGCATTTCTAGCTTCTTCTTGATGTTAATTTTTGACCTGTGATGCCTTTGCCAGAGATGATGTGTATGTTTTAGATGGCTAGCATTGTCCCTCTGCTGTCCCGTGTTGTGATGTGTAATGTAGATCTATAGATCTATTTTAAGAACTTCTGTTATGTTCACAAGAAGAAATCTCAGGCATGAAGACACTGCCATTAACTAAAGAGTCCAAAAAAGCTCAGAAACAGGCCCAGGCAGGTAAAGAAATGTGACTTTGCTTAGGTGGCATTACTAATCAGCATGGAAATTGATAAGTGATGGACTAGCTTAATCAGGGAAAACTGGTATGCAGATAATTTAGTGCATTAGTTACCTCAAATTGTGCTTAAAATAACTTCTTTGTCCTTTGACATGTATGTGTAAAGGCAATACTTAGAATTTTTGAGAAAATATAGGAAACCAGGTAATAAGAAAAGAGGAAAGGGTTTCTTAACACACCTCTAAAACAAGCATGAGAGCCACATAACAGCTCAGTGAAGACTTAAAATTCTCCAGAGACAAATACCACCAGCATACATGACCGGTACTGATGAGCCCTGTTCTGTAGGATGAGAATAGAAGGTGCCTGCCTTTAAGCAGCATTCTGACCTGGTCTTTCAAAGCCCTGCTTGAAATTTCAATGAGTTTGCCTAGTATTTAGTCACAGGAAGTAAATTTTTCAATTCATTTTTTAAATTT
Organism: Peromyscus leucopus; assembly: GCF_004664715.2. NCBI lineage: Eukaryota > Metazoa > Chordata > Mammalia > Rodentia > Cricetidae > Peromyscus > Peromyscus leucopus. Next base: position 97,826,352 of record NC_051063.1, on the reverse strand, counting down.
TTGATAAAAATTCTTTCCCCATACTGCACAACTCTGCACAAACTATAAACACTTATTAAGTGTACAACTTCTTCACTTTCACCTGGACATTTTTAGAGTTAGATGCTGGCAGAGATCAAGAAAGCTCTGTAGTCGGAAGTTTCTCTCCCATCCACGTCCGTAAACACAGAGAGGCTTATATTACTTATAAACTGTATGGATATGGGTCAGGCTTCTTGCTAGCTCGCTCTTATAACTTAACTCAACCCATTTCCATTAATCTATATATTACCACATGGCGGTGGCATTACCAGTCTGCTGGCATCTTGTTGATCCTTGGGTGGTGGGCTGCCATCTCTTGTGACTCTGCCCTTCTTATCTTTGTATCTCTGTTTGGATTTTGCACCTAGCTGTAAGCTTTCTTGCCAAATAAAAGAGCTTTATTTGTAATCCAGTGGGAGCCATACATATTCACAGCATACAGAAAGACATTCCATAGCACAGCTCTGTCACTCTTTCATTCTTCTGGATTCCCACCTAATATTTAGCGGCTCCTGAGTGGAGTAGGGGAGAGCAGAAGCTTAGGTGTGGGGTGCACACAAATGCAAAAGTCAGCACTTGCCTGGTAGCTGGACATGTTGGTAGTGCTTCTACGTGCACAGAGGACTGAGCTGACCTTTCTCTCTTCACAGACCTCTCCCTGCACCAGTACATCTGCCAGGAGTTCCTGAGTTACATTTCTTGCCTTGCCATCTGACATGATCATCCTCTAAATTTCAGACTTCATGAAATAAAATCAGCTGACATTCTGTGTCTCTAGGACACAAGTTGGAATACAAAAATACATGCTATCACAAATGAAGTTCACACTATCACAAAGTACATGCTATCACAATTTTCACACTATAACAAAGTACTTACTATCACAAAGAACATGCCCAAACAAAGTACATGCTATCACAGTCTATGCTATCAGAAAGCTCACACTATTACAAAGTACTCACTATCACAAACCTCATACTGTCATAAAGTTTATACTATCACAAACAAAAGTACACACTATCACAGTTCATACTATCACGAAATTCATGCCATCGCAAAATAGTACACGCTATCACAAACAAATGACCACGTGATCTCAAACTAAAGCTCATGCTATCACAAATAAAGTACAACCAAGCTATCCTTAAAATTTTCCCTACATTCCAGCTCTCAACTTATTGAATGTGGCAGCTCTTCTGACCTGGCATGTACAATTGCTGCCAAGATGCAAACCAGCCAATGGAACAATGTTCCTGTGACTAAAATACATAACAATAAGCCATTGCAGTCAGTAGAAAGGAAATGTCTTTGCAAGAGCTAACTGAATAATGGCATTAAGAATCATTTCACTTGCAGCTGGTAAGATGTTGTTAAGAACACTTGTTCCCAACACCCCATGTGATAGCTCACAACATTCTGTAACTCTAGTTCTACAAAATCCTGATGCCCTCTTCTGGATTCAGCACAAGGCACACACACACGATACACATTCACACATTCAGGTGAAACTAATACACATAAGTTTTTTTAAGAAAACATTTATGTTGATATTCTTGTATCTTAATTACAAAATGACTTTGTATACATTTAAAAAAATAATTTATTTTTTTTTTACTGTAGAATTTTGGCTTCTTCATCAAAAATCAGGTGTTCATAGGTGTGCAGATTTATATGTCAGGGTCTTTGATTCAATTCCATTCATCTACCTATCTGTTTTTATGCCAATACCATGATGTTTTTATTACTCTAGATCTGTAGTAGAGTTTGAAATCAGGGATGATGATACCTCTGGAAGTTCCTTTACTGTACAGGATTGTTTTAGCTGTCCTGGGTTTTTTGTTTTTACATATGTTGAGTATTGTTCTTTTGAGGTCTTAAAGAATTGTGTTGAAATTTTGATGGGGATTGCATTGAATCTGTAGACTGCTTTTGGTAAGATTTCCATCCTTACTATGTTAATCCTCCTGATCCATGAGAGTAATGAAAGAGATGTCTTGATGGGGGCATGCATTTTAGGGTCAGGTAGAAACCTAGTGCAAGGTAAACTCCCATGAATCTACAAGGACAACCCCAGCTAAGACTCCTAGCAACAGTGGATAGGTAGCCTAAACTGGCCATCTCCTTTAGTCAGTTTGGTGACTACCCTAATTATCATCAGAGAGCCTTCATCCAGTAACTGATAGAAACAGATGCAGAGATGCACAGCCAAGCACTGGGGCCAAGCTCCAGGAATCATGTTGAAGAGAGAGAGGAAGGATTGTAGTATCCAGAGGGTCAAAGTCATCACAAGAGAACCCACAGAAAAAAACAAACCTGGATTCATAGGCGCTCATAGACTCTGGCTTGGCAGCTAAGGAGCCTGCATGAGACTCACCTAGGCCCTCTACATATGTATGACAGTTGCATAGCTTGGTCGATTTGTGGGACTCCCAGCAGTGGGAGCAGGGCCTGTCCCTATCACTTTAGCTGGCTTTTGGGAACCTATTCCTTATACTGGGTTGCCTTGCCCAGCCTTAATACAAGGGGAGGAGCATAGTCCTACCTCAACTTGATATGACATGCTTTGTTGACACCCATGGGAGGCCTGCCCCTTTCTGAACAGAGACAGAAGGAGTGGATTAGGAGAGGGTGCAGAGGGGAGGTGGGGGAGGGGAAACTGTGGTCAGGATATAAAATAAATGAATAAATTAAATCAATCAAAAAAGAATAATTATTGAAAATTTGAGTAATAAGCTCTCTTCCCCTAACCCTTGCCCTCCATTACCCCCTCTTACCCCCAGTTTGCTCATGTAGATCTCATCTATTTCTTCGTCACTGGGCAATCCCTGTATCTTTCCTAGGGTCCTCTTTACTAGCTAGCCTACCTGGAGCTGTGAGTTGCAGTCTGGTTATCCTTTGCTTTACATCTAGTATCGACTTATGAGTGAGTACATACCATGTTTGTCTTTCTGAGTCTGGGTTACCTCACTCAGGATGATATTTTCTAGTTCCATCCATTTGCCTGCAAACCTCATGTCATTGTTTTTCTCTGCTGAGTAGAACTCCATTGTGTATATGTACCACATTTTCTTTATCCATTCTTCAGTTGAAGGGCATCTAGGTTGTTTCCATGTTCTGGCTATTATAAATAATGCTGTTATGAACATAGTTGAGCACCTAGCTGGATCAGGAACAGAGTGGGGAGAACAAGGAAAGAGATATCATGATAAATGAAGACACCATGGGAATAGGAAGAAGCAGAGTGCTAGAGAGGTCCCCAGGAATCCACAAAGGTGACTCCACTATAGACTACTGGCAATGGTCGAGAGGGTGCCTGAGCTGACCTACTCTGGTGACCTGATGGCCGAACACCCTGTCATGATAGAACCCTCATCCAGTGACTGATAGAAGCAGATGCAGAGATCCACAACTAAGCTCCAGGAGTCCAATCAATGTGAGAGAGGAGGGATTCTATGAGCAAGAGATATTGAGACCATGATTGGAAAAAGTACAGAGACAACTAGCCAAACTAGTGGAAACATATGAACTGTGAACCAATAGCTGAGGAGACCCCTGGTACTGGACTAGGCCCTCTGGATAAGTGAGACAGTTGTTTAGCTTGAACTGTTTAGGGGGCCCCTAGGCAGTGAGACTGGGACCTGTCCTTAGTACATGAGCTGGCATTTTGGAACTTTTTGCTCATCCTTGGTGCAGGGAGGAGGGGCTTGGACCTGCCTCAACTGAATATACCAGGCTCTGCTGACTCCCCAGGGGAGACCTTGCCTTGGAGGAGGTAGGAAATGGGGGGTGGGATGGGGGGAAGGCTGGAGCATGGGAGGAGGGAGGACAGGGAAATCTGTGGTTGATATGTAAAATAAAAAATCTCGAAAGAAAGAAAGAAAGAAAGAAAGAAAGAAAGAAAGAAAGAAAGAAAGAAAGAAAGAAAGAGAGAAAGAAAGAGAAAACTTGAGTTACCCCCATGTGGTAGCTCACACTGAAATCACAGAACATAGGCAGCAGTAACGTGGAACCACAAGTGTGTGAGAACATGGCAACTCAGTAACTTCAATGCCAGCATAGGCCACAAAGCAAGACAAGGTTTAATCCCCCAAATTCAATTACACATAGGAAGGACGTATGATAAGTAAGAAGCAGCAAAATGTAACTAACTCTATAGCAGAGGCTGAGGAAAGTTTCATAATGTCAGAATTATGAACTATAATTAATAAATACCTTAAGATAGCCATGCTAAAGAAAGATTGAAAAATGATAGTGACAGTCATAATCATCTGAGGAAACAAGGACCAAGCAGAAACGTATACAAGGAAAAGAATAAAAGGTCTGTGTTAGACTGGAAATAAGACTGTGGGATTTTTTTCCTGGCAGCTCTATTATGGTTATTCGAAGTGTTTACAAATGTCTAGTTTGTGTTGTCTTTCTCATTCTCAATAGATACTTATTTTTACTAAGAACTTTCTAACTTTAATTTTATATAATTTTCCTTATTTTGTAGAGGTCTTTCATTAGACCTAATATTGTATACATCCCTTTTCCTATAGAGAAGTTCAAATACTAATTTGATTAAAGTATCAAATATGCTCAATCTACTATTTTGTGCAAAGCTCAATGATATAATGCTGTGGAAACTATTGCTACCACAGGCAAGTGACAAAAGTAGTAGATACACAGAGCATTACTGGCATGGTGACGGTATCTGTCATCCCGGCATTGAGAAGGCCAGATCAGGGGACTGCTGTTAAGTCCAAGGCCAGCCTGGGCAGCAGAGTGAGATCTTGTCTCAAAAAGTCCAAACCAGCATCGGGCGGGTGGTGGCACCTGCCTTTAATCCCAGCACTCAAGAGGCAGAGCAGGCAGATCTCAATGAGTTTGAGGCCAGCCTGATTTACAGAACAAGAACCAGGACAGGCACCAAAACTACACAGAGAAACCCTGTCTTGAAAAACAAACAAAACAAAACAAAAAAGTCCAAGCCAGAACCAAATCTACTTATAGTTGTAAAGAGATAAATGTCCAGAAAAATCCATATTCTTCTGACTACAAGATGACTTACAATAATTAAAGCTTTTTTCTTTAATGATATACCAGTAATAAAACATAGAAAAATATCCTGTTTTAGAGTGTTGTCACAAATTATTTAAGAGTATTTGTTCCTAGGGACAAATCATTCATGTACAGTGTCAAAAAGTCTAATTTGATGTATTTTCATATGTCATAGTTAATGTGCGATAGTGACAGGTCTCTTGTTGGCCTTTTGCTTGTAGATGAGGTGCCAGAAAAATAAACATACTGAAGTATTATACATCAGAGTAAAAAGTACTGAATGATTAATCATCAATTTGTCTAACTTGGTTCAAAAACTCTTCATAAAAACAAAACAATGGAATCATTGCAATGTCTGAATCTTACAAACACCAAGGAGAAAATGAGTATTGACCCAGTGTGCATGATCATCAGTTTCCACCTATAGTCTCCTATATGGAGGTAGGTGTGCCCTCCAGCAGGAGCTAAGGGCTGAGACAATGCATAGATCTGCTACAAAAAGTCAGAAACAAGTTCCATGCTTGAACAGCATAAAGCTTCTTCTACTCTTGATAAAAAAATAAATAGGAGAGGGAGCATGTTTTTCTCTTTATGGTTCCTCCCATTTTCTCAAATTCATATACACCTCAACTCTTCAAATTAAAATTTGCTTTGGTGATTTGTTATTTATTCATTCATTTATTTATTTTTGTGGGGCTGAGGGTCAAATATAGGGATTGTACATGCTAGGCAAGCACTCTGTCTCTGAGTTGCAATCCCCAGTCCAAAGCCTAGCTATTAGTAACATTAAAGAGATCTGAAAGTATCAAATACAATACCCATTAATGTTTATATCCTCACGATGATATGTAGATGTAACCAACCATCTTATTAAATAAGAAACACAGAACCAATGCAAAGAAGAAAGCCAGGAGATCAGAGCTAAGAGCCTTACCCGCCTGCTACAGCTAGCCTCTTAAGCCAAGAGACCTCTCCAAAAGAGAGACCTACTTCCTGTCTGTTTGTCTTTATATAGACTTTCTCTTCTGCCTTTTCATTGGTTGTAAAACCAACCACATGACTGCCTCGTCACTGTCTGTTGTACAGCCTCCAGGTCTTCTATGGTATTGAGATTAAAGGTGTGTGTCTCCAATGCTGGCTGTATCCTTGAACACACAGAGATCTACCTAGCTCTGCCTACCAAGCCCTAGGATTAAAGGCATGCACCACCAACGCCCAGCTTTTGCTATGGCTCTAATAGCTCTGACCCCCGGGCAACTTTATTTATTAACATACAATTAAAATCACATTTCAGTACAAATAAAATACCACCATAATGATATACACCAGACAGTCTTTAATTTGATTGCAGACTTGTCATGGGGCCTCTGGTATATAGTGGAGGAAAAATAATAAATAAGGACAAAATTAATTTTTAATATATCAGCTATGTTTTGTAATAGCTGGTTTCCACACAACAAAAAAAGTTGATCTCAATCTCTACCTTTTACAAAAGATATACTCACACCTATACAGCCAGCCTTGGGCAGCTGGAGTAAGGGAATTGTAAGTTCAAGGCTAGCACTATGAGTCCTTGGGAAAACTGAGGTACAGCAAGATCCTGTTTCAAAAAACAGATCAATCTGTGTCTGGAAGACCCTTTGAGGACAAACACAGTTATGCCTCAGGTCACTAGATGTAGGGCAGGAAGTCCACCCACGAGCCACTGCCACTTCTAGGTATCTGGTGCTGGACAGTTGGGTACCATTATAATTTTTGGAAGCAGTGTCCTACCCAAGACCATGATGGATGGAGCAGACAATGAGGCCCACACACAGTGCCAGAGAGAGAGAGAGAGAGAAAGAGAAGAAAAGAAGAGAGAGAGAGAAAGAGAGAGAGAGAGAGAGAGAGAGAGAGAGAGAGAGAGAGAGAGAGAGAGAGAGAGAGAGAGAGACAGAATGGCTCATGTCTTATGGACAGAGGCATATCTGAGAAAGTGAAAGCAGTGAGGAGCAGGCTAGAATGGGTGGCATGATTGCCACCCAGGGCCATGATGATGTCTGGGACTGGGTTGCAACAGGGGCCCATATCTGGGTTCATGGCCCTGATGCAATTTTGATGTCAACAGATCCTGATACCACTGAAGGCTGAGAAGAAAAGTCTACAAAACTGGCCCTGCTCCATTTATAATTAATAATAAGTCTCTGTGATTATTTTGGAGCTGGCTAGTGGGTCAAAATATTCCATCTACACATTGTGCCCGGTATTCAGTGCATACATCCACATAAGGCCTGAGAAAGCTAAAAGAAAAAAGAAAGAAAAGAAAAAAAGTTCAGAACATTGAGTCAAATAAGGCTTCCTGGTGACTGACTGAAGTCTCTCAGATAGGCTCAGCGCATACAGAGACTGCCTGTAGGCTGTAGCCAGCCACCAGCACCATGCACTAAGCTGAGCCAAGCAGGCAGCTGACATAGCAGTTTAAGATTCATCTCATGAAATCAGAGAACACTACCTACTGATGTTCAGTAGAGACAGATACAGATGGGGGGGAAACTCTAAACAGTTTACAGTGTATTTAAAAATGTACGTAGGCTTAAGAAAAAAAAGAAAGAAGGTGTAGACAGTCATAGAAAGAAGTAGTTTAAAATAATAAAGTCAAGTATTTAGAGAAAGAGTAAAGTAATATAAAAGGAAAAAAGCCATGTAAAGATAGAAAATACATGGGGAGTCTGGATCCTGTATGTTATTGTATTGACTTTAAATTTTTTGATGGCTGATGAATGAACAATAGTTGCTGAGAGGCATTGGATTATGGAGACTGCTGAATTAAACCAACCTATATATTTTTAAAAGTATCTTGACTTCAAAATGGAAGTCAAAAGTGTATTGTTTTGGGGAAGAGATTGTGCTTTTCTTCCCACAGAAAATGAAAGTCTGTGGTTTCTTTCTGGGTTGAAGAAGATCATATTTGATGGACAAAGAACCCCTGAGTATCTTGGCTACAGACATGGGGAAGGAAGCCAAAAAAGACTACAGGACAGATGATGTCTAAGGCAATCCCTTGACATGGGAATAACTCTGAGATGAGATGAGACTGATCAGTCTTAATGGTTACAGAGTCCTCATGACTTATTATTACATGCCATCCTTTCATATGCTACAGATAGAGATTTACATTACAGTTTGGTTATACAGTCCAAATGGATTTATAAAGTTGACAGATGCATTTTACCTGCTCAAACACAAAACAAAAAATCATCTTTAACTAATTACCTTTAAAAGTTTACATGTTTTCAGAGCAAGGGGACCAGACACCAATGAAAACGGGTGGCCCAGGTGATCCAACCTCTCAGATGCCTCTGTTGCAGTTTCCTCAGAGTTCTGCATCCAGAACAGCTTCAAAGCTGCTTGCTGAGATGGTCCAGCCTCACAGACTACTCCAGCCAGTACTTCAGATAAGCCATGCACTTTCCTGTTACACAGAGACTGGACAACAAATAATATAGTAACTCTCACAGGACTTGACCATTATCCTGATTTTCTCACAGTCCCCCAAAGATGCCAGAGTACCTAGGCAACAGGAAGCAGTCTAGAAAAAACAATGCCCACATTCCCAAGAGATGATTTATGGATGTTTGTCATCATTAAGGGGTTTTGGTTACAAGTTGTTATTGGGCCATGGTCAAAAAAAAAGCTAAACAATGAAGTTAAGATTCAAGGATTTCTTTCTGAAAGAAAAAAAGGGGGCTATAGTATAGAAATTATGAGATAAAATGGTAGATTATTGAATCTACTTTATGGATTTTGGTTTATTGATACAATGACCTACAGAATATGGTATTTAAAATGTTTTAATAACCTAAGGATTTTCATGACAATAAAACACGTCTGCTCCTGGCAGCACAATTTACTTCAGAAAAGATGATGGGGCATTGAAGAAACTCCATATCAAGTTTTCTTTTCTTTGTGACAAAAGCTAGCCAATGGGCAAATAAACTGCCCTTGCCTCAGTTGCTGACAGTATACTGTCCAAAATACAGGACACAAAAGAAAATGACTGCCAAACTTTGCCAAGACACAGTAGGACAATCCTTCAAAATTCCCTGCTTCTCAGAAATGCCTGTCAGATATACTAGACCTGTAGACCAAAGTTGGATGGCCCCATATTACAAAGAAACTTTGGGTGACTGTCCAGGCAATCAGATGTCCTTGTCATTAGATAATAGTCCATCCTTCTGGGGTCTTTGATGGAGTTAAAACACTAAATAATTAGACTTACAGTTTTTCTTAGTTATGATAAAAATTAAATTAGATATAAAATTTTAAACTCACAAAGATAAGATAGATAATATTTTCTCTAAATTTGCCAAATACAAATGGACTAGATACTGTAACTCTAGTTCTTACTTGATAACAGTTTTTGTTGTATATAGTTTTATTAAGCTAAAGTCAAAATCTTCCATTTTAATCAGACAAAAGGGGGAAATGTTGTAGAATAATCTTATACTGTTATATTATTATATGATGTTCATATAATTTATTTAGCAAAAATTGTTAAGGTGCAGAGAGTTCTCACTCTAGGTCTAAAACTGTTCTCCATATTTCATAGGCACTAGTTACAGAGACACTGTTCTGTTTAGTAGATGTAGCTATATTTATAGGTGCATTGTTGTGTGTGTGTTACACTTCCTGGTTAATCTTCTTTAGAAGGACAGTAAAGCATTCATTGAAGAGTCTTCATTAAGAGAATAATTATGTAGTCTTACAATCTTGCCTTACAAAGGTGTATAGAGCTAGCATCAAGCCTAAGTGTTCTCACTTTATAGTGATTCTATTAAACCTTCCTCCATGATATCTCAAGAGCACAAACTTAAAGGAAAATATTGATACATTTAACTACTTATGTGTAAGTGTATGTAAAAAGCAAATAGGGACAAAGATACATGAATGTGCTGTAGAAGAATGTTTTAGTCAATGATGGACTGATTCTATGCATTTGTTTTGTTAATTCTATTTAAAAAGTATTAGAGTAGGATTTTTTGAAAGAATCCAACCAGCTTCTGAGCCCACCAGGCTCTGGTGATTGCGCCAAACCCAATCTAATACAAATGGCTCTGGTTAAATTCATTGGGCCACTCACAAAAATGACAAAAATATTTTCAAGGACCAACATTCATTAATTCTAGGTGGTAGACATATGTATGTTTATTATTCAGTGTGGCTTTCCATATTTTTATGTTCCACAAAATTTAAATTTAAAAAAATTAGACTCACAAATTTTGTAAAGAAATTAGTATTTCCTGTGCAAATCACCACACCTTACTTCTGTTCCTCAGAACTATTATAGATAGACATTTTCATGATACAACTTGTGCATATTAAAAATATACAATGCACAAGATAAACAAATACAACATTATGTAAAATGTGTGTACTTTAAAACTCAAAATATTTTATTTAAATGATCATAGAATAATATACAAAATTTCCATAACTCATTTATCACATGTTAATACATATAAAACTATGTAACTCTTTTTTTTTACAGGATCTCACTGTGCAGCCCAGGCTACCCTGAACTTGTGATTCTCCTGCCTCAGCTTCAGAGTGCTAGGGTTGCATGTTGCAAACACAGTCAGCTGCATTTATCCTTAATAAATGATTACATTATAAAGTAAGTCTATCACTGGCACCCTTTAAGATGAGAAAGTCCATTGCCCTCAGTCCTTTAGTTATTACCCATGATGCTTCAGTGGGCAGCCTTATAAATGCATTTTTTTTTTTTCAGTGCTGGAGATTGAACCCAAGGCCTTGTACATGGTAGTCAAAAGTTCTACCATTGAGCAATATCCACAGCTACAGATTTAACTGTATACTGTTATATAACTATTTCTGTAATGTGTCTTTCTGTGAAAACAGAAATGTCTTACACTATGTCTACATAGCATTTACTACAGTAGTATTTGCTACATGTGGCAATTCAATTCTTGAAACTCTTCATTTGCTAGGGCAACTGAAGAGCCCAATAAGTGCTCATTTTAAAGGAAAGAATTTCCTTTAAAATCAACCTTTGAAGCTCAGTTGACTCTGCATGGAAGAAAGGACTTAGACTGTCCAAGGAATGACAATGCTAAATCCTCTCCCAGAGGTAAAAGCTGGAGAGGTACAGGTGGAGAGCATCCTTTGGAGGTACCATGCCTCTCATGATCCTGACTCAGTTGGACTTCTGCTCATTCAGGAGTTACTACTGATGCATTCAGGATTGTCCTTCCAGTTAACTAAGCAAAATTGTGTTTGATATTATGATAAAAGTTAAGGCTAAACCAAGCCATTGATTAAGAATACTTCTGGTTATTAGAGGCAAAATATTTAATTTTAAAACTTTGATGAGGCTTAGGATGCAGACATGAGGATTGGAGTTTGGACCCCAGGGCACATGTAATGTCACTCAGGTGTGAGGGTCACCTATAATCTAACATAGAGGGGTCAGAAACAAGAGATTCCCAGAGCAAGTGGGCCAACGATGAGCTCTGGGTTTCAGGTGAGAAACCCTGTCTCAATATGTAAAGTGGAGAGCAATTTAAAAAGATATCCAATGTCCACCTCTGACTTCCACAGCATGTGCTTTCATATGCATATGAACAATGTACTTACCTGACCACCACACATAAACAACAACAACAAAACCCACAACAACTGGTAGAAGGGAACGAGATAGGGCATAGTACTGCTGCTGTTGGCTACAGCAGGTGAATCCTATAAGTGGACAGATAGAACATTTAAATAATTTTTACTTCAGAGGGTTTCATAAAGGAATTGGGTGGCACTAGAAGGAACAGGAAGCTCTGATGAGCCATAACCCCAAAGAGGCAAGGGAGACCCTGAGAAAATGTAGTTACAAGAGTGGATCTTTGAGGCATAAGAGCAGAGGGCTTCTCACCATTACTTCATGGTTCTCAATCCAATGTACTTTTTTTTGGGGGGGGGATATAGATTGGTTATATTGATGTTTTTGAGTGGTGGAAACCACATGAGACTAAGGAATTATAAAATTAGCCTTCATTGCTACATTTTCTTCCATAAAATGTATTATTTGGTTCAGGTACTATTATGCACAATAACCAGGCAATGAACAAAACATTCTGAAGTTCCCACATGGTAGTGATAAAGTGCTTGAGGGCAGGGAAGAGACATTTGGACACAGAATTTAATTCTGTGACTAGAAATTCTTCCCATATTATGGTGGAAGAAATTCAGCATAATCCACTTATCTTGTTGCAGGACAGAAAGAGACTCCCAGAAGGTGCTGTGCACATCAAGGATAACACAAGCTTCATTTGTGCTTGGCTTAGCAGTGATGATATTCTTAATGAAAGAAATGTGTATTATTAAACTCAAACAAGGACTTGGTCCTTTGTGCATGTACTTTTCATAAAATTTCTTCTACCTTAATATTAAGATACTGACATACATTGAAAATAAGTTGTTTGATTATTAGAAATATGCATCCTTGGACTGGCAAGGTGGCTTAGCCAGTAAAGGTGCTTCCCACCAAGTCTGACAGGCTGAGCTTGATCACCAGAACCCACACAGTGGAACAAGTGAACTGATTCTGCAAACTGTCCTCTGACCTCCACAGGTGTGCCATGGCACATATACACATGATAAATAAAAGTAAAAATTTTAGAAGGATACATTCTTATTTAACACATGGATATTTCCAAATATCTAAATTGATATAGCATTCTCACTGAAATTGGGAATGAGACATGGAAGCCTTATGGGAGTTACTGTCCCCACTGTACATTAGCAAAATGCAATCACTAAGCTGGAGGCAGTGGCTCCTGGGCCTGTTGGTCACATCCTCAGGATGCTGATTTGGGAGGGTCAGTGGAGCCCAGGAGTTAGAGGAAAACTTGAGTGACAACAGGATCCCATCTCAAGAACAAGCAGACAGACAAAAGACGTAATGTAAGCCTTACTGCACAAGACAATGGAATGAAATGCATATGTATACTAATAAGATCTGAGAGATCTAATAAAGAATAAATGAGTAACTGGTGGCAGAATTAATTGTGGCTTAAATAAAACATCTTCTATATACCAGTAAGAGCCAATTAGAAGACATCATAGAGAAAAGTCTACTTTACTGTAACACCTAAAATATAACCAATCATGATATGAATAATGAAATTTATGAAATAACCAAACTTTACCAAAACTCATAAATAAATAAGTTTTTGTTCTCATAAGTTTACTTATTATTATTGTGTATATTCATATGTATAACGTGGGTGGTGGGCACTCATATGCCATGGTGTATGTGTGGAGGTTGGAGGACATGTTTTGTGGATTTGGTTCTCTCCTTCAACTTTTGTGAGACTTCTGGGAATTGATCTCAAGTCATTAGGCTTTTGCAGCAATTATTTTTATGCACTGTGCCATCTCTCTGGCCTTACATAGTGTTTTAAGATAGAATTATACAACAAAGAGACCAAAGCAGGGTATGGTAGTGCACACTTGTGATCTAGCACTTGCAATGCTGAGTAGGGGTCATTGCCACAAGTTCAAGGTCAACCTGTGCTACACAGAGTATCAGGTCAGCCAGGAACACATAGCAAGACCCTCTTTCAAAACAAAATCTGGGTTACTCTTAACCAGGCACTATTGACTATAGCTGTAATTCTAACACTTAAGAAACTGAAGCAGAGGGATTGCCAGGAGTTCAAAGCTAGTCTAGGATACCAAGTGAGACCTCACTTGAGAGAGAAAGGGGAAGGAGAGCTTACATCCTACATCTATGTGTACATTCAGTGTAATTCAATTTTCCAACAGAAAGTATTTTCTAATAGAAAGTCTTTTCAACTTTGCAAAACAATTAGAAAAATATTCAAGTGAAAATACTAAAACATATTGAGAAAAAAAGGCCAGCTTGACTCAGAACATACTATTATATGTATTATACAGTAAAAGCAATAAAAAAAAATACATCACTGGTGGAAAACCAGAAAGGACAATGGAAAGTCTGTAACTCCAGGCTCATAATCAAGTTATATGGGGCTCATATAGTCTGGTGAAGTAATGTCTTTAGTTGGTAGGGATGATAATGGTTATGAAGTTAAAACAATAAGCCATTTGAAGAAAAAAAAAAGATCTGGTGCTACTACATACAAAAATTAATTCTTGTTAAAACTGAAAAACTATTTCATTGGTCCATAGTATACTCTCCAGTGAGGAAGACCTTTCTAAGTTTGTCTTAAGCCTCAGAAAAATATAACGGGAAAGACTGGTAAATTTGACTCCTTTGAAAAAATGAAAGTTCTGTACAAAAAATAAACATTGTAAGATGTTGAAAGGTAGAAGGTGAATTGGAAAACTATTTGCAGTAAAATGAAGACAAAGAATCAATATCCCAGATAAATAGAAAGCTTTTAAAAATCAATAAGGAAAATGTTAAATGTTTTTAATGGAAAAATGGGCAAAATTCTCTAAGGTAAATCAACAAAGAAATGCAAGGGATATGAAAAGTGTTTGGTCTCACAAATAATCAAAGAAATGCTGGTAAGACATGGATAGTCTCCTCACTCCCACCCCCATCAAATCGGAAAAGTTTAAAATTACTGACGAACTCAAATGTGTGGTTTTGAGGGACAACAAGCCATCTTATTTAAAACTCTTGAGGGTGTGAAGCAGCCAGATGGCTTCAGAGAATACTTTTGCAATCTGTGTTAAGATGTAAGGGCCACCTTCTGCCTCACACTTGATGGGAATTGACCATCAGGAGTTACATATGCATTGCTACTCTTGAAAATGTGTGAAAAATCTTAATGTGTATCAATAATGGACTGGCAATATAAATTATGATGTATGAAATTCATCTTGCTCTCAAAAATGAACTTTTTATTGACCAGAAAGATCTTGTTGAATGAAAAATGGAAATTTTAGAATACAAAGGCTGTATAAAATAGAACAGTAGGTTTTATGTCTACTTCTAACCAGATAAATGTTTGAAAGCATGTCTACCCTTTCCCCCTAAAGAAACATAAACCAATACAAGCACCATACTTTAAAAGAAATCAAATTATACAGAGGTATGAAAATAGGTTGTCAAGCTTCGGTTACTTTTCTAAGCCCCTATAACATGTGCTCCACTGGTAGTAATCAAATTGTCAACAGTTTGATGATTGCTAAGATCAAAACTTCAACACTTGTATCTACTGTTTCAATAGCATGATGGATATTGAGATATATTGTATTTCAAAATCTGTATTGAGCTGAGTATGGTGGTACATACATATAATCCCAGCCCTCTGGAGGTGGAGGCAGGAAGATCAGGCATTCAAGGCCCAGGCTTAGCTGCATAATGAATTCTAGACCAGCCTGGGTTACATGGCCAAAGACAAAAGTTGTTCTAATTTCAAGTATTTTATTTTTCATGGAGGTATTGCTTGCATGTACAAAGATGCACCTACCACAGTTGTATATCTCTATGACTTACCACACACTGAACAAATTTGGACAGCTAGTTCCAAGGTTAAATAATAACAAAGTAATCTAGGACTAGCATCCCAGATGGCCTTGTTGTACTTTCAAGTCTCTGCTTTAGTCACTGTGGCAGGGACTGAGACACAGCTCCACACCATTACCCTGAAAAGCCTGAGGAGTTCTACTAATGCTTTAGGAACCTCTACTCAGGTAAAACCAGTTCCTTGGCTTCAATGTAGTGTTGTGTTTATCTAAGTTGTTCTATTATCAATAATAACTCAGGAGTCAGACATTGGGGTGAATACTTGACAGATCAAAGAAGCAGTGGAGGAGTGACCAGCTGACCTTCTCTCCATGCTTTCTAGACAAAAAGGAAGTCCAAAACACCCACGAATCTCCAAGTCTCTCCCTATTCCTTCCTGTGACTCTCTATCCATATCCTGGCTCCTCTGTTTACGCTATGATTAATTCTGTCAACTAGTCACTGGCTCCACCCATTGATTCAATGTTAATTTTATTAACACAGACTCGGGGTATCACAGTGTGATCAAATATCCCACTGCAACAATGTAGTTAAGAATTTTGGGACAAACCAGTGTGAAAACAGAGTCAGAGTTTATTAAAAACCTGTTTTTGCATATGCATGCTTGTGTTTATGTACACGTGAGCATGTTCATTGTGTGGTTGCATGTGTATGGAGACTGGAGGTTGGCATCGAGCATCATCCTCAATCACTCTTCATCTTATATATTGAGGTAGGGTCTCTCACTGAACATGGAGCTTGATGTTTTGGTTGCTCTGGCTATCCTTGCTCCAGAGATTCCCTGTCTCCACTTCCTACGTAGTACTTGGAAAGAACACACCCAAGGGTAAAGGTGTGGGCATTTCTAAGGGTGGGTTGCTCATAAGCAGCTGAACATTGGCTGTGTATTATTTTGGTAGCTCTCAAATTGCATCTCAAAGGGCTGCTAAGAAGTCCTTTCTTTTTTCCTTCTTATTCTCTTCTTTTTCAATAGATGAGATTATAAAGTGGCTTCAGAAGTGCCATGGATGATGTAACAATCTGATAAGATAAACCCAGGAGCCACTAGGATTGAACAAGGTAACTAGAACATGACCTTTTTACTGTAAAGTAAGATGAGATTCTTAGAAATTGTAGGTTTACACTTGAGAAAGGCCTTAAGCAAATGTTATTAATTGTATTATAATTCTGGATTCTTAGCTGGTGAGAATCTTCCGCCAGACTTCTGTATGAGGGGTTCTTCACATGGGCCCATGATCTTCCTTCATTTCTATCCTGCCTTACTCTGACTGCAGACTTCCAACAAGAATGATTATTTGGTCAGCTTTATGTCTTAAAAAAATGGAATGACCACCACAATATTTAATGGTGTCAGTTTTGTGTCTGGCTTCTATTTTTTAGGAGCATATACCTAAGATAGTCCATTCTGCTGCATATAGTTGGACATCATTTCTTGTCAGTGCTGTATAATGTTTTGTTGTGTGACCACATCTCAGCATGTGCATCCAGTGACTTTCGGAAAGCTTTGGAGTGGTTTCTAAGATGCAAGTGTTTTTGTGTTGATAATTGTTTTGTTTATTTCTTTGTGAGTACTAAGGATTGAACGCAGGACCTCACCTCTGCTAAGCAAAAACTACACCATCAAGAGGGATACCTCAGCCTAGAAATTATAGCTCTTGTGAACAATGATACTGTGAATATTCTTGTGCATGATTTTGGGGAATAACACATATGCTTTTCTGTTGACTATTCAACAAAGGATGGAAGTTGCTGGGTTATAGAGGCTAAGGGCATTCAGTTTCTATACATGTCAAAGACATTTTCCAAAGACAATTTATATACTGCTTGTGATGATTAATTTTACAAAGAAGCTTTGCATGGCCACAGTATCTAGGTATTTAGTCAAATGCTGTTTCAGATGGTTCTGAGAAAGTATTTAAAGATGATATTAACATTTAAATCAGTAGATCTGAGTAAAGCTGATTTTAGATAAAAGTGTGGGCTGCCTGGCAGTGGGGAAAGTTCTGACCTCACATTGCCTTCAGACTTGAATTGCATGAGGGTTATTTATGGTCAACTTGACAGGTGCTAGAATCACCTATGAGATAAACCTCAGAGTAAATCTATGAGAGAATTTCTAGACTAGGTTGATTCCCTGAATGTGGATGACATCATCACATGGGCTGGGGTCCTAGACTCAATAAAATGGAGAAAACGCATCATCTTTGACTTATCTATTTCCTGGCTACAGATGCAATGTGATCAGTTGTCACACACTCTTGCTGCCGTGACTTTGCCACCATGATGGGCTGAGACTTCAAACTGTGAACCAAAATAAATCCTTCCTTCCTCAAATGCTTTCGTCATATCAAAGGGAAAAGTAATTTAATGTAAATGGCAACTCCAGTCCTGTATCTACAACCTGCTGGATCACTCAGCAAGCATTGGGCTTGCCAGTCCTCACAGCTGCAATATATAAATCTCTGTCTATGGTTCATTTCTGGAGAGCCCCTGCTTAGTACCCTCATCAGGCAGTATTTGAGAGTTACTGTTCCTCCTCCCATCTCTAAACCCTGGATTTTTCTGTCTTTTTATTTTTGCAGTTTGATGGATTGAGAGCCACTTACTTGAGCAACATTCTGGAACCAACATAAGACATTTGGCTTTAAGAAGTCTAGTGCTTTAAAAACTACATAGTCCCCAGTTTGTGTTCATAGCTTCTTTTATTGAACTATATCCTAATAACAGAAATTTGGATCATCTCAGTTTTTCATGGCTATAAATAAGTGTAATGAAGAAATGGCACAGGATGTTTTATAATATAGTGTTTCTTCAGGCTATATTCCTGGATCTGAAATTTGGGGTCCTAAACACATATTTTAAATGATGGCCAACATTTCCAAAGTGTCTATATATGTACCAGTGCATGTGCTCACCGTGCCAAGCAGTGATACTCACTCTCTATTCCATTGCCAGGAAAGATGTATTTTGAACATCTCTCTGGTTTTCATTTCATTTGCATCTCTTTATCTGCCCGGTGGAATTTGAAACTTTGTATTAGTCATGTATATTTTATTTTCTGTTTGTATCTACTTTTACTATTGAATTAGTCTCTTTCTGAATCATATGTGGTTGTTCCTTAGGCACTGCAGATATTATGTAGAATAATTTATGATGTGAATACCCCTCCAGGTTTTTGTACATTTAGGAGGCAATAGAGTATGCTGCTTAAGTGAGTAGCCTTGGAACCAGAGTTCAGTTGTTTTACATGTATTTTGTTTGTCACAAAATCTCACAAGATGGATCTCACTAAGTGACTCCATCTGGTCTTCAACTTCAGGCTTCCTGAATAGCTGAGACTACAGAAATGAGCTGTAAGTTTGGGTAACTTTGGTGAAATTGTGTAAATTCTCAAAACCTCAGTTTCCACAGTGGTAAGTGAAGACAATGATAATCTTCCTCCTTCACCTTGGGGAGCTGATGTGTGGATAATTATGAGAACTGTCACATGTCAAACCCCACCCTCTGTCTATCAAGTGGAGCTGGTTCTTACTGTTTCCATTTATCCTGTAATTTTGATTGTTTAAGCAGTTGACTTGCATCTTCTTTATAGCTCCCAATCTTATGCCATCCTCTGAGGTGGTAAAATATCCTCTTTGATCCCTCCCTAGCCTTGGTATAGCTGCAGATTCTTCTTTTGGACTGTCAAACCATTTAAGATTCATATTTCATATCCTATAGAGACTCACCTTCATTGTCTCCAAAATAGAGAGTCAGAACTACTTTATAAGTCATTTCTTCGTGGACTTTTAAATGTCACTGTTTTAATAGTAAAATAATATTTGCACTCAGACTCGTTCTGAGCACCCTTTCTGTCCCTATTGATCTGTCGTCTTTTTCACATCAGCATCTTAGTATTCAATGTTGATGGAGATTTTCACATCTTCTGGGCAAGGCTCCTGTCATTTTCACGCTTTACAACAGGTCCTTATTATTGCAGATTAATGCCCTCAAATGAAATGTGGACTCAGCTGGCTTAATCAACCTCTTGGGGCATGACCCTTGCTTCCTCCTTGGTTTATCTTAGCTCCTTTTGATCTGTTAATCTCTCATTGATGTTTTGATTCAAAGAATGTTTGTCCTCTAAATTCTCTGAGGATACAGGGAGGGTTTTGGTCTCAAGTTTTCTTTTTTGTAATTCCCATGCATGTGACCATCTCTTTCTCTCATGTCCGATCCTAACAGCAGAGCTGTCACATGCAGCTGCCCAGGTTGTCTAGTATTACAATTTTAGGGGTCACCTTTTACATAAATACAATGCACATCTTGCAAAACCGTTATATATCAGGCCTAATATGTTGTCTAGGACCTTCAATTTGCTGAAGAATAGTGTGTTTTGACTCTTCTCAATGGAAATCCAAAGTTAACTGAAAAACAGAATGATTCATGTCAGTTTGTATCCTATTTCTGGTCATTGTGGGGAGCCAGAGGCAAGAGTCAGAGCAACCAGTAAACTGAGGCAAGCATCATTCTGAACAGTTGTGTCAAAGTACTGAGGTTAAGGCTTCAAACTGTTCAACATGTCTATATTCTCTTTTTCTAAGCACACACCTATTCCACGTTGTTCATACCCCAAAGCAGTAAGATATGGCCATATGACAAGGGGATGTGAGCTCAATCATATGTGTCCTTTCCCAGATGAAGTAGGTAGGAAAGAGAAAAGCCTCTACTTTAGAATAATTGCTGTATTTGGTCTCTGGCCTGAATTTCTGCACATAGCTCTGAGGAACAGTGAGATAGCTCAGGGGAGTAGAGGCATTTGCCCCCGACCCTGAAAACCCTGAGTTTGATCCTCTGAAGAAGAGACATAACTCCAACAAGTTATCTTCTAATCACCACATGCATACAGTGCCCCCACACAAACTACACATATGAATACATACATGCATGCATGTAAAACCTTGGAATTGTATCACTTAAGGGCCTGTCTCTTCTCTGATAATGGGGTAAACCAGGATGAGAGGACGCTGCATGGATGGCTCTGGACAGGTTGCAGTTTGACCAAACTAAGGAGTTGGAGTTGGGCGCCTTCATGGGACCCGTAGGGAGGGGACAGGAAGTAAGAGACTGTGCTGGTCTCCAATAGCCAATAAGCTCACCACTCATGTCAGAGCCTCCATAACATCCTAAGGACAGTACCGCCAGGAGCCCTCTACTTGGAGAGTGACATGAAAGACACACCCTACTTCCTGCCCTGCCCCTAACCTCCGCATCCCTTCCTTTGCCTATTCCTACGTCATGGATGAGTGCTAGGCAATGAAGGCCCTTCCTGAATTCTGTGACAGCTTCCATGAATCGCCAAACCTGAAGGAGGCATGGAAACCCCTGACTTATAGCCAGGCAGTGAGAGGTACAGGGTGGCAAGCCACAACTCTCGCATGAAGTGAGGGCAGCTGTCTGGGTTGTCCTGTGGGCTCGTGCTAGGGCCTTGAAAAAGATACACATCTGCCCATTGTCCACCTTCAGGATGAATGCCTGGGACTAAAGGCCTAGAAGAAAGGTGAAACCAGAAGCTCTAGGGGCCTGTGACCATAAATTATTGGTAGATGACAGTTACCTACCAGGAACATTTGCCTTGGATTTTTATGTGAGGAAGACATTCCTTTTTATTGGGTTAAATTATTCAGCTTGAGGATTTGCTTGCTATAGAATATGTTTCGAATAAAATGTAGAACGAGTTAATCAAACCAATGTGTGGCATGGCTAGGCAGCTAGCCAAGCAGTAGTAAGCTTTCAGGTCCTTGAGG
>NC_051063.1:97781943-97804498 GCF_004664715.2 Peromyscus leucopus | reverse complement strand
AAAGTAAACCCGTTGCCCTCAAGTTGCTTCAGTCATGGGATTTCATCACAACCAGAAAAGAAATTTAGATTCCACTATACCCTCTTACACCAATTTCTTATTAAGGATTTGGCTTGTACCTTTCCATCAAACATCCCTTCAGTTACTCACATCTCTATTCATATAATTAACATGAATTTCCTCTGCTACTACCTTGGTCCAAACTATCATTGTGCTGAGTTTGTTTTTGCACAGCTACCTTATTAGCCTTCTGGGGTCCTCTCTGCTTTCTGAATGACTTTTCTGGATGAGATAGAGCTATTAGGAAGACTTGGTCCAATTAAATTAAGCATTCTTGTTACCCATAAAGGGAAAAGAGTGATAGGAAATTTTGTCACATTAGCATCCAGGAGAATGGTGACTCCATTGACAGAATCCAGACTACTAGAAGTAAGACACTTAAAAAAAAATCAAAAGTTGTAAATTCATCCTTGTACACAGTGAAGGTCAAGCATCTGTGGGTCACTGCAGTAGTGAAGCTGGATAGACCATTAGACATATGGGTCTGAAACTTAAAGATAGGGCTAGTCCAGACACATTGGAAGGATCTTGCTAGATGATTGGAATGAAAGAGAAGCCTGTGCCTGCCACCAAACCAGAAACATCTTACATTGAAAGGGCATGGAATAAAGTTTCCTTAAAGGAATGGGTTAAATGTGGAGGAAGAATGCAAGAGAAGTAAGTATGGGATCCAGAAGTGAGTATATTCACAAGGAAGAAGTCACCTCCTCCCACAGATGCGTCTGAGAAATCCAGAGGAGGATGGAGGGGGTCCGTTCAGCAAAATGGCAAATATATCTAGATAGAGCCCAGGTGCATGAACCAGATAGAAGTAGCTGGGGAGCAGGTGGGAGATAAATTGAATGAAGTTCCTTTGCTCAAATAATCCTTTAGGAAAATTTGACCAGATACGAGGACAGTGACAAGCTGGGGGAGGGAAAACATCTTTTTAGTGAAGAGGTTTATTTTTAAGATACAGAAAATACGTTAAAATACTAATACAGAGGCTCCATTGGAGACGAAAATACTGAAGACTGAGGAGGGCAGAAATAATCCATTGAGTTTCCAGGAGAGCTTAGTGGGATGGGGTATTCATCCTACTAGATAAGTTGAAGGATACATCTTCTCAAGCTGGCAGAAAGGTGACAATGCCAGCCTCTTCGTAAAGATGCTGGCAGAATTATGTGTGTTTCTATTAAATTACATCAATTTCTCTGTGAAGTATGAAGCAAAGCCATTTTCTTATAGATAAAAATAAACACAGATTTGGGAAGGAATAGGAGGCCTGTTCAACTGGAAGATAATAGCTAAGTTTTGTTGAGTATCTAATGTTAAAAACACGTGACTTTTCATATGCCACAAAAATGTTGTTTTTATCACTTTATATACACAGAAACAGGTGTTAAATAATTTACCTAAAATCACAGAGTTGAGATGTGCACCACAAGTAACAGAACTGAATTTGAAGTCCAATCTACTTGATTTTAAAATTAATACTGATTTGATAAAATTAACAGTGGTGACAGAGACAGAAGCAGTTTACTAGCTTCTCACTGGATTGTTGAAAATTCTTCACTGTCCCTTCATGAGCCTTTCTTTAGTTCATACACACATACATGAGGAATGTGTGTGTGTGCGTGCGTGTGTGCGTGCGTGCGTGTGTGTGTGTGTGTGTTGTGTGTGTGTGTTGTGTGTGTGTGTGGTGAGACAGGATCTCATGTAGCCCAGGCTGGTCACAAACTGGCTTTAGAGCTGAGATTTCATGTGGATATTTAAGGTCTCTTTATGACCCAGTTGAAAAGTCTAACCTGCCGAGGAGAGTTCATTGTCTCCAGTAGTTGCATATATCTCTGATAAGCACCAGGCATCATTACCAGGACTAAAATAGAATTTGGGGTCAGATCCCTTCATGGCTGGGAAACTCTGCAGCTGTGACAGATGGATGAGAAAGGAAGGGCTAGAGGGAGAGAAGAAAGGAAGACAAATCTGTCCTGAAGTGAACAGTCTGACTAGGCAGGGAAGACTTGACCCCAGGAGAGGCTTTAAGGATCACTCGCCAGGGGTTCTTTGCTTTGTTGGTGTTCTGGGTGAATATGCTCCCGGGGCACCTCAGGTTTAAACACCCTTCTTCCTAGACTCACCCTGCCCTCATTCTGACATACTCCTCCCTCTTTCTCTGAAGCCCTCCAGCAACCACAAGGCGTATGAAGAGCTGTGATAATGCTGTCCTAAGCATTTTTGCTTTCAGCGCTGAAGGAAATCAAAGTAAGGAGATTCCTTACAAATCCTCATAATGGCTGGGAAATGGGTGCAGATGACTCTGTGGGAAAATAAACACTCCAGTCTTCTAGAGTCTTTATTCTCTTCCCACTTACAGAGAACTGTTGATTGTATCTTCTACACAAAAGATGAAAAACTCTTTTTCTGTCTGTTATGTGTCATATTCTGACCACATGTGTGCTGTGCTTAACTGCTTTGTGCTCATGTGCACCTCTGAGCAAACTGAAAAGGGATTCTACTGTGGCAGAAGATGGTTGAACTCACTCACCCTTGCTCACCACAAACTGTGGGACCTGATACCCAGGGTGACTTTGCATAAATGAACAAGCTGACTGAACTATCCACCTAGCGTCTTCTTACCAACAACCCCCATAGCCTTATGTTTTCTAGCATTTCCAGGGAGCTGTGTACCGCTTTTAGGTTTTTCTTTTTCTAGTTGCTCTGGTTGTTACTTTGGTTACCAAAATTACTTAAGAGTCTGAAAATATGTGAGCAGAGTTTAAAGTCACCAGATGTCACACACACACACACACACACACACACACACACACACACACACACACGATTGCACACCCTTTTTACCTGGCTGCAGCCCATAGTCTTTACATCCAAAGATACAGCACATTGGTAGCCCTGTGTATCTAACTTCCGGTGCTGGCACTAATCACCAGCTCCTACTCTGTTGTGTATCCTGTGGTCATGTAATCTCCCTTGAAGGAAGCCCTGCTGGCTTTGGTGTGTTACCAAACCCTTCAAGGAACATGTGACTCTTCAAGAGGCCATTTTGCAAAATTCATTGCTCTGTCTGTTAATGAGAACATGCTACTACCTCCTCTTGTTTCCTCTGTGTCTAGCAGGTTCTCTGAGACCTGATATCCCTGAGTCTTGGCACTTCATCTATAAATGCATCCTTCCCTGACCAGGCTCCTCTCCTACCCCACTAGATTTTCAGGCGCTGTCTTCTTACCTACAAAGTGATATTATATACATAATCGTTACTCTGAGAGTCTACTAATACCTTGGTATATTTCAGGATTTCTTCAGTGCTTAACTTTAAGCAAACCCATTTTTTTTTTTTGTTTTTTTTTTTTTTGTTTTTCGAGACAGGGTTTCTCTGTGTAGCTTTGCGCCTTTCCTGGAGCTCACTTGGTAGCCCAGGCTGGCCTCGAACTCACAGAGATCCGCCTGGCTCTGCTCCCGAGTGCTGGGATTAAAGGCGTGCGCCACCAACGCCCGGCAGCAAACCCATTTTTTTTTAACAAACCCAAAATTACTCTGTATATAGCCCTTTTATAATATGACATTTTGCTCTTTGTACAAACTTTTCCCATGTCAATTAACAAACATGCACAACTCAATTTAGGTTATAAATTTTCTGGCTATTGCTGTTCCATTGCATATACAGATGTACCGTATCAGTCTCATATTGATTGATATTTAACTATCAATTGGCTTTATACTAATATCTCGGTTCTCATATATGCATTTTTTATATTACTCAATTATTTCCTCAGGACTATTTCTGATATAGACATTATAGGAGTTTTTATATGCCTTGTCAATTTGTTCTCTAGTCCGAATTTACTATTTTATGTTTTCATAAATCATGTCTAAACACCAGTTTCATTATTCTCTCATAAACATTATTATTAAATTAGCTTTACTGCCAGGTGGTCGTGGTGCACACCTTTAATCCCAGGACTTGGGAGACAGAGCCAGGTGAATCTCTGTGAGTTCGAGGCCAGCCTGGCCTACAGAGTGAAATCCAGGACAGGCACCAAAACTACACGGAGAAACCCATCTCGAAAAACCAAAAAAAAAAAAAAAAAAAAAAAAAAAAAAATAGCTTTACTGTGGGTATGAATGTTTGTATTATAAATGTACATGTGGTGTTTGTATGACTTGTGGAAGTTGCCCCTGGCCTATAGACATTTCCATCTCTGCTCCATACCAAGCCATAAAGAAGATAAGTGCCTGCCAATCATCACTTCTCTCTGGAGACATCATTATTCATAGTACTCTTCAGTCTTTTTTTCTAGTTCTTATAGTTACTATTATTAATTACTATATTAATTTAGGGTGGCCCACACAGAATATTTTTTAAATATCATAATAGGTTAATATGGGATGATTGATGATGTTTGCTAACTTAAAAGGCAAAATATGGTATGATTTTTTTTATTTTTATTGGTAGGATGATTTTGATGTGATTTGTGTTTTTTTAAAATATTGATAAAGTTAAACATCATCTTCTAAATGTGATGACTGTTTTGTTGTGACTAGCTCTTTAACTTTTATTCATTCTTATATCATGTATTACTCTTTTTTAGTCATTTATAGATCTCTTTGAAGTTAAAATTGTCAGCATGTATTTGCCTCAAGTGTTATTGGTTCTGAATTCACATGTGTAATGTTCTCCTCTGGGAAGTGCCGCCTTGGATGTCATGCTTGGGAATCCTCCCACTCACACTTTTGTTCTCTGGGATCATAAAAACTGCCCATTTCAACCATAGCGATGCTAAGAGTTAACATCTACTAAGTGATCATTAGCCATTTGCTAAGCACTGCTCTCAGAAGTCTATGCATTGTTGTCTGCATTCCTCACAAAACGCTGTGAGGTCAAGTGATTCACATGTAATGAGTGACCGATCTTGGAATCAAACCTGGATAGTCTGACTCTAGGGCAGCAATCTAAAAACCACAGTCTCTACTTTATTAAGTAAATCCACTAGAAGTTAATTGGTAAATTATAAACTAATGATCTTAGCTAAACTGCCAGCAAATAACTAGTTATCTCATTCCTGTCTAATAAAGCAACATTGCTGAGCAATCACTATTATGATATAACAGATTCAGATATTTTTAACTTTTGGCACAGTCACAAAGTAGACGCCTGAAAATTAAAATAAAGTTAAGATAAATATGGAAATAATTAAAATATAAAAGCTGTTCATTGTTGTCCTCAGACAGACGTTCTCTGACTCTAAACCTGTTGGTCATGGACTTACTGGAATGAAAGACAATGTTTGAGAGCATAGTGTTTATGATTGTACTACTGGCTAGAGAGATGGCTCGTCGGATGAAAGCACTTGCTGTACAATCACGAGGCCTGGAGTTTGTAGCTCCAGAACCCACTTGAAAGATGGGCAAGTGTGGGAAGATAGCTTTAATTCCAGCACCTGAGAGAACAGAAACAGGAGACCCAGAGCAGGCTGGAATCAGTTAGCTCTAGGTTCAGTGAAAGACTCTGCCTCCGTAAATAAAGTAGCCCATGATCTCAGAAGATAACTGACTTTTTCAACTTCAGGCTTTCACATGTACATGAGCACATATGTAATGCCTATATAAAAGCAAAACACACATCATACATGTAACACACCACACACAGGTACACAAGTAAATAGAAGCACATTGTGCTACTAGTATGTGGTGAGGGTTCAATAGGATTTAGTTCTTGGAGAATAAAACAAACCTGAGTATGTCTAATACATGTTATTCCATATGTTATTATGAAACAATCATGTATCAAAGAAATTGGTATCTGTGTACTTTGGTTATTTTTTTGCATTTTAAGTTTTTTTTTCTATTAACCTTTACATTTTTAATAGCAGTAATAGCAAATGTATTTTACCATCTAACTAGACAAATTTGCAATCTTTGTAATAATATTTTTATTAATTCTTTGAGAACTTCATGCTTGTATGCAGTGTATTTTGTTCATATTCACTCCTTAATTCTCCCTTAACTTCCCCCCCAACTCCTCCAAGATCAGCCTTCTCCCTCTCTCAACTCTTTGTCCTTTTTTTTTTTTTTTAATTAAAACCCACCAAGTCCAATATGTGCTGCCTATGTGTACATTGCATGGTTAACCTATCAGGGGCCACACTGTCAAAGAAAACTGGCATCCCTTTTCCTAGAAGCAATCCTGCCAATACCCTTTCACCTGGAGATAGAAACTCATGAGTCCCTCTCTCCCGTCCATGTTAGAATGGTGACCAGCTTGGTCTTGTACAGGTCACGTGCAGACAACCATGCCTGCTGTGAGGTAATGAATGCAGCAGTCCTCTCATGACCAGAAGACGGTTTTGCTGTGCTCTTCCCTAACTTCTGCCTCTGTCTTTCTGTGCAATCATCCTTGATGGACTCTGAGCCTTGGGGGGACTGGATTTGCTGTTCATGACTGAGCACTTCATAAAGATTTATGTTAGCCATCATGTACTGTACAGAAAAATCTTCTCCAGTGATATCTGGGAGCTATATTTAACTTATGGGTATAGATATGTCCTTTTAGCACAATAGTAAGTATGTTCACCATGGTGCTTATGAGCTCCCCAACTATGTGTTCCTGTCCATATTCACAATACCAAGTATGTGTTTCCTCCTGTTGAGTGGGTCTTAAATTTAATCATAAAGCTGTTGGTTACCCCCATAAAATTTGTGCCACTATTATAACCATGGGAATTTTTTGCCATGACAATCATTATTGTAGCTCATAAGGTTCACAGATGGGTAAGACTTCATGACTTATCCTCCAACACCCTGAATACCTCCTTCGGGTACTATGAAAGCTAGCTAACAGGAGGAAGCCTCGTGTTCAACACTGATTTGATTTCTTCATGTCCTGTATCTGAAGTGTTGGGTGTTTCAGTAATAGAGTCTTTTCTTTTCCTATTGCTCTTCCTCTTCATCCCTCTCTTCCTCCTCCTCCTTTTCTGGGAAACAAGTGTTTTTGAGACACAGTCTCACTATGTAGGTTAGGCTGATCTGGAACTCACTGTAGGTAGGTTGAACTTAGACTCATGGTCTCCTACTTAGCCTCCTGAGTGCTAGGATTAGTTACATACCTCCCACACCTAGCTTATAAACTTTCTTTATCCAAATTCATTAATATAGTTTTTAAAAGGAAATTTTTTCCTTCGTAATTTTTCTTTTTGCTGGCATTGAGAAGTGGAAATTTCACGTTTTTAAAATAGTTTGCCTTCCTGTTGAACATAAAACCTTCCATTAAATTGAAGTATAAATTATATTTAATAAAATGCATAGGTCGTCAGTGTTCAGTTCAAGTTGAAGAATTTGACATTCATGGTCATCATGTAAGACTAGGTCCAGAACATTTCTGTCTCTGCCAAGAGTTCCCTGGTCCCTTGCTCCCTTCAGTTCCTCCAAGAACAGCTACATTCTCACTTTGGTCCGGTGATTAACTGCTCTTGACTTCACGAATGTGTGTGTGTGTGTGTGTGTGTGTGTGTGTGTGTGTGTGTGTGTGTGTGTACAGGGAGGGTTCCTTTGCTTGTTGTGGTTTTGATACTCAGCTGTGCTGTGGAGTGTGGCAGTAGCTTTGCTGTTGTTGTTGTTGTTGTTGGTTTTTCCTTTTCATCTGAGCAGTGTTACACTCTATATCAGAATGTATTCCTTCCTCTGTTTTTGGACAATTGGATTGTTGATTTTTTTTTCACAGTTAAAAGCCAAGAGATCAGAGCAATAGCTAAGAGCTGAGATTAAAGATCTTACCCTTCACTGGATTGTTGATTTTTGATTTGTTTGCTGCTTAGAAAATGTGAATACGTGGATAGTCTTGTATAAGTCTGAGTTTATATTTGTCTTGACTAAACACTTAGAAGTAGAGTTTCACGATGTTGAGATAGATTTTTTTTATAAAAAAAAATTAAAAACCAGAGGGCTGGAGAAATGGCTTGGTGTTAAAGAGTACTTGTTACTCTTGCAGAGGACCAGAGTTCAATTCCCAGTACCCACATCAGGCAGCTCACAGCAGCCTGTAATTCCAGTGCCAGGAGATCAAATGTCCTCTTCTTGTCTCTGTGGGAATGAGCACACACATGCACATTTCTTCTCTCTCTCTCTCTCTCTCTCTCCTCTCTCTCTCTCTCTCTCTCTCTCTCTCTCTCTCTCTCTCTCTCTCTCTCACACACACACACACACACATATACAGTTTGTTAAGGCATGGTGGCACATAACTGTAATACTGACTGAGGCAGGATTGGTACTTTAAAGTTACCTGGGTTATTTGTAGTGCACTTTGGAACAACCAAGGCTACTTTGCATGACTGTCTCAAACACAATCAAACAGAAAGGGAAATGAAGGCAGTTTTTCAAAGTGTGGCTTTGCATTCATGCCAGCTGTGCATGTGTGCTCCAGCTGCTTCACATTCTTGCCAACATTTGCTGTTGCCATTGTTGTTTTGGCCATTCTAGTGGTGCATTTTATTGTGATTTTTCTTTATAACTAATGAATCAGAGAACATTCCTATATATATTCTTTGTTAAATTTACACTTTAGTTTTTGCTGTTGAGTTTTTAATTGGATTGTTTTTATCTTCTGATTTGGAGGAGCTCTTTATTTTTGCCCACTTGTAATTAGCCACCTGTCTAATTAGCTTCAATATTTTTTTACTTGGTTATCTTGGAGTGTCAACTAATTTCTTATTGATTCTTTGAATAATTATATAGCAGGTGCATATTTAAATCATGTTTTCTTTTTACATTTTATTTTTGCATTTTATAGTATTTCATTGAACATCCCAAACTATCTTCAAAAGAGAGAGAGCAGGAATTCTGGTCCTGTTCAATGACGATAGCCTTAAGTTTTGTATGGTTTTTATTAGGGCTGGGTTTCAAATTATATATAACGTATTTTCCTCTGTTTGAATTTGTGTGTTTGTGTTCATATGCATGCAAGTGTGTGTGAAGGTCACAATGTAACATCAGAAACATTGGGTAGCTTCTTTTATTCCTTTCCGCCTTCATGTGACCCACCTCATATTGTGTGTGTCTGTGTCTGTGTGTGTGTGTGTGTGTGTGTGTGTCTGTGTCTGTGTGTGTCTGTGTCTGTGTGTCTGTGTGTGTGTAGGAGTGCTCACCTAGAGGTCAATACCTGTTATCTTCTTCTATGTTCTCCATATCACCACCACCAGCACCACCACTACCATCATCATCGTTATTTTGGTAGTAGTGGGGATTGAACCTTGAGCCTCACACATGTAAGGCAATCACTCTGCCACTTAGCTACATTCCCAGCCCTTCTACCTTGTTTTTGGGACAGGGGCTCTCACTGAATCTAAAGTATGACAGTTCAGATGGAGGGTCTATGAGCCACACTGTCCACCTGGCTGCCTCCCTGCAGGTGGGGATTGCAGGTGTACCCTGCCATGCCAAGATTTTACGTGGATGCTGGGGTTCCAGACTCGGGCCCTTGTGATTGCACAGCAAACACGTAATTCACTCAGCTCATCCATCTCACTAGCCATGTGATCGTTTGTGTTGAGAATGTTTAATGTTTTTTTTTTTCCCTCCAGCTAGTAATATGATTCATTACATTCGTTGTTTACTAATTTTGAGTTACCATGTGCCTGGAAATAAACCTACTTGGTCCAAGTATGATAATACTGATAGATTTTATTTGTTAACATATGACACTCTTCAGCCATATTTATGTAAGCATTACCCTATCACTTTATTGGCTTGCTTGATATTGCTTTGGTGACACCGTTTGTTTTGTGAAGCCCTGTCCCATCCTGGTTTCAGCGTTAGAGCAGACTCAGTGGAAGAGGTGAAGCACAGCTACTGTGCCGCGCCTTCTTTGTCACAGTTTTCACTAAATTGACGACACTTCTCACTCTATCATTTCCAGTCCTGTCTGTTTTGCCCTGGAGCGATTTTTTTTCCACCTCAAATCTCATGCTTTCTTATTTTTGGTGCCACCCTGTGCTGAGCTCCAGTTCCCCAGGGCAACATCCTTACCTGCTTTGGCCCTGATTCTGCAAGTTTAGTCTTTGTCAGAACCCTTGGCTGCCTGGGTCTCTCAGAGTCGATTCTCTTTGGGGATAAGTTCCCATCAGCTAAGCTGGGGGCATTTCATGGCAGCATCGAGGGCTGCAGTCCTCACAGTCCTCACCTTGAGCCGTGTCATCAGGTGGACAACATAAAATTTACAGTATGCTATTTTTGACCTACAAAACAGGCAGCTTCACAGGATTCAGGCTGTTTCCTCTGAGATGTCTGGAGGCTCCTGGGGCCTGGGGGAGCCTTCATTTCCAGATTGCTGGAGGTCTGAAGGAAAGGCCTGCAGTGGGTAAGGTTGGGCACAAAAAATAAAGGAAAGGCTTCTAGTGAATATTTCAAACTCTTTTTACAGGGCGATTACTTTTTTTTCTGTCTCACACTTTTGTTTTTGTTTTATTTGTTTAACTTATTGTGTGTGTGTGTGTGTGTGTGTGTGTGTGTGTGTGTGTGTGTGGTTTATTCCCCAGCACAGCATAAACTGGGTGTTGTGGTGTTTACTTGTAATCCCAGCAAGAGAATCTAAGTCCAAGGTGATCCTCAGTAATGAGTTGAAGGACAGGGTTGGATATGTGACACCCTGCCTTAGAAGAACAGCACAAAGCCAGAGTCTTTCATGACCTCCAGGATGTGGACCTGTCCTTCCCCACATTTCTCACCTCTCTGCCACCATCCTGCACACTTTCTCCACTCCAGCCACACCAGCTTCCTGCCATTGCTCAGACCTGCTCCTGCCTCAGGACCACTTTCTCTAACTAGCTGCTTCCCTCGTCTGGCTTCATCCTTCAACTTTGACTTCTTTCAGTTCTCCTCTGATACAGCACCTTCTATGTGGGCTCCCTGACCACCCTATTGAAACTTGCATTTCCTCTCACCAGCTCTGATCACCTTTGCTTATTAATCACCCCTTTCAATCTGATAGTGTTACTTAGTTCTCTGGGTGCTACAGTGGCACTTTGAATGGCTATTCCATTACAGCCAGAGTTCTTATTCTTTCTCTTCTTGGCATTCCCAGCACCTATTGTAACACCTAGAAACATAGTACATATCCAGCAAGTAATTGCTTAATAAATGAGTAAATAAATTTAAATGAAGGGGTGTGTAGCTCCATGTTAGAGCACTAGCCTAGCATGCACAAGCTCTGCGTTCAGTACACATACACACATACACACACACACACACACACACACACACACACTCGACAACATGATGAAGTCCCATGTGTATCAGAGTACTGGATGGAGAAAGCACTGTAACTCCTACCCAACCCATGTGTGTCATCCTGGAAAAGTTGAACTAAGACAATGGTTTTGAAATTCTACTAGTATCATTTGACACTTTCTAAAAATCATCTTTTAATGAAGACATGGAGCTCATGGGGATGGATGAGAAATATGTTGCAGACCCATTCTTGACACTAATCAACTTTGTGACTGTGGGCCAGCTCACTGTGGGCTGATGTTTTACAATGATAGTCATCTTTCCTGAGAAGTTCTGTCTGCTACCAGAGGAATTCTTTCAGCATTGTCCTTGTCTCCCTTATCCACACTGTAGGCCAGACTGTAGAGTGTCTTTGAAGAACAGTTGAGCTGGAGGAGAGAGTCCCTGCCCTGAGCTGTCTCTGATCAGTCTGTCTGTCCCTCCTGAAGAGACTGCTGCCCTCATCCACCAGTGTGCTAATTTTCTACGGGCCCACTCTGTGCCAGGCCCTGCTCCGGGAGGAGTACTGTGAGAAGACAGTGAGTTAGCACGTGTATTAATCAGCTGTGGCACTAATTGCTTGATATATGTTATCGCAAAGAGTAGGTTCAGGCACAGCCTATGATTGCTCCTATTTGAAGTGTCCCTAAGATGGTCCCTTATTATACCTTCCTGAACTGCCCTTTATTGTACCAAATCTCCTCTCTCCTCAACAGTGTTAGAAAATTGGACACAGAGGGGAGTAGTCTGATGTTTGCGCTTGGACGAAATGTAGATCCTCTTTGGCTAAAGCACCATTTGCCCCAGTTCTCAAACTGGATTTAGTTGAGGTGGTGCCTTTCTCTCTTTCCCCCACTAGTTGAAAAGGCAAAAACAGTTAGTTCTTTATGATAACGGGTGGGACAGAAAGTCATTCCTGAGGGTCAGGATATTGTGTGGCAAAAAGAAGAATCTAGGTCCTTTTCTTCTTTCTTTTTTTTCCCCTCCTGGTCCAACTTTTCCCAGTTCCCCCAAGTCTTCACTATTCAAGAAAGAATGTGACCACCTTCCCTGTGACTACCTTCCCTGTAAGCTTCAAAGAGAATGTTGGCTGTGACAGGCCCCCTACATGGGGGAACTGTAGGGTCTGCAGTCAGGCTGCCTGCCTGGGAGTGTGGCTCCCATACCAAGTAGCCCAGTGACCTTGAGAAAAATAATTTACCTCTCCTACTTAACTCCCCTGGATAAATGTGGCGAAAGGAATACACTGCTCTTGCCTTCTGTGTCTCAGACTCACAACTATCCTTTTTTTATTATTCTGTAATATATTACATCCCAACTGCAGGATCCCCAACACCACTCCTCCCAGTTCCGCCCACTGCTGCTCTCCCCCAGATCCACTCCTCCTCTGCTTCCTTTAAGAAAAGAAGAGCAGGCCTCTCAGGGATAGCTTAGTTGAGTGAGTCTGTGACCCTTGTTCTCGTGTTGTCCTGGATCCCTCTGGCTCCTGCAATCCTTCCTCCTCTTCTTTTGTGCAAGTGCCCTGGCTCTGGACCAGTCATGGTTTAGCTATATTACCATAACCCTAGCATATCTTGCAGGCTTCACAGATTTTAGGTCAAAGGTGTTTATGACTGATTTGATGTCGCAGTCCCACTGCTGGGAGTCTGGCTTGGTTATAGAAAATGGCCAGTTCAGGCTCTGTCTTCCCCATTACTAGATCTCACTAGGGTCACTAACAGCCGGAAGGAGTCACACCATACAACAGGGCCCACATGGGAGGTTTATTGAGGGGAGGGGAGAGAATGGGCAGGGAATGGGCCAGATACCCATCCCTGGGAATAAGAGCAAAGGAAGAGAAAGAGACAGGAGATGGACAAGGCCTGCCTTTTATAAGGAAACGTAGCGAATGTGCACATGGGGTTGTTCTTAGTGGCTACAGCTGAGGGTAGATCTTGTCAGGACCCTAAGGGCAGGCCAGTACAGATGCTAAATGCTAACATTCCTCCGTATTGATTATTATAAAAAGGTTAAGAGTTATAAAGGGTAGCAGGTGAGGCGGGGATGAGGGCACCGTGTTCTTGAGACTGCTTCCTGATAACTTGGGGGACTTCGATCACCTTTGAGAGATCTGAGAAAGCTAGGATGCTGGACATGTCCTGGGATAGCTGGCTGTTTCTCTTCGCTGTCCCGGCTCTGTGGAACCGTCAGGCACCACTTGGACCTGGCAAGATGTTGTTCGAGGTGGATCCAAGTCAACTCCCTGGAGCTCACCAGAAATCATGATGAGGTCACCAGCCAAGATGGAGGAGAGCCACGTGGTTGCTATTAATAATTACGTGCACATACACACAGAATTAAACAGGAGTTGAATAAATAGAAAGGGAGAACCAGTGTGTGCTGAGCAAGACGAAGCTGGCTTCTCCATATTTGATTCACACATTGCAGCAAATAGAACATGTAGAGAGGGAGAACAGACACAAGCAGATCTTGGAGCAAAGAAAAAGAAAAAAGGCAGAGAGTTCTTTCTTAGTTCTGCAACTGACTGGTCCAGAGAATGGTCAGTGGGTCTCCAGAAGACATCCCAATGGGCAGTGAGGTGTATGACACAGCTCCAAAGGATGAGCAGAGAGAAGATCCAAAGGCCTGAATGTTCTGGCATCTCAGGAATCCAGGGAGGATCAGATTATGTGAGCACAAACTGTTCAGCATGTCATCATGCAAGAATAGGGGCTGAGGGCTAAGAGCCTGAGAGAGAAACAGGTGCCTGGTACCAGGACTTCGAGAAAAGCCAGAAGCCAAGGAGAGGACTGTGCTCAAGAAATGAAGCCTCCCATCTAGGGGAATGGTCAGAGGCAGGTAGCCCAACTCGAGACCCAATTGCTGGTATTGAATGGAAGGCAAAGATGTCAATGATGAGAAAGCAGATTTGTTGCAGGTGGAAGAGAACAGATGTGCTGCAGGTGGAGCAGGCTGTTAGAGTCATAGCACGAAGTGGATACCTTTGGCAGACCCTGCCAAGGTTTGCCACAAAGCAAACACACCACATGCAACAGAGTTAGTACAAGAGGGGAGAGCCAAAGGTGAAAGAGTGAAAGGCTGCATCAGAGTGGGGACTTGAGAAAGGCAGGCAGACAAGAGGAAGGGAAGCGAGAAAGAAAAGAAGAGGCAAGAGAGGAAATGAGAGACAAAGAGAGGAGGAAGAGGCAAGAGAAGAGGCCAAGGAGCAAACTCTGCCTGGTGGGCACTATTTAAAGTCTGCACATCTCGAATAGCTGGCAGTGGAAAGGGATCAGGCAACAGGTCATGATGTAACTGCTTTGGCAGCAGAGGTAGGCTGCTGCTGCTGCTGCTGCTGCTACAGAAACCACTTTGAACTCATCTTAATGTTTTCTTCAGAAGCCAGTTATGCTATACCCAAAGCCAGCACACAATGCTCAACTCTGAGGATGCTCTGAGATTCCCACATCCTTTAACTAAGAACACATTTTCATCTAAAATTACTTTTGTGACTTTTTCTATTGAGATTGGAAGTTCAGAATAGTTATTGAACATTCAAATTAAGTCCTACAGCCTTTTGGGAGACCTTTAACTTTAGAAAAGATCTGTCTTTCTTTTATTCAAGGAACTTCTTTAGCTAGACATGATCCCTGGGAAGATAGAATGATGAAAAAATTATAGGAGTCTCAAAGTATCTATTAGGAAGGCAGTATTGAGAAGAGAAAGGGAAGGGGGGAGGAAAAAAGAAGGTCCCATATCCCAAATCCCTTTGCCAGGGACAGAAAAGTTTGGGACTCAGCTGCGTATTACCATCTCCTTTTATGCTCCTAGGATGTGGACAAACATCATTAAGCAATAGACTTCATCTCCAGCTCTTCCCTCCAAGTCAGTCACACACTCTACTTAACCATACATGCTTAACTGTGCTTCTGATAATATAAAAGTCCTGACCCAGAAATCGATAATGTCTCTTACTGTCTGGGCCAAGTGTTTTCAAATTCTTGGCCTTTTATTTAAAGAATTGTCCCAAAGGTGCACATAGATTGCAAAGTAGCAAGGAAACTTTCTTTTTCATCTGCATTATTGTTTTGATTTTAAATAAATATGCACTTCCAATTGTGACAGCAGGCTTTGTGAGTGAGAGTACTCAAAGGGTTATGGTTATTATTTGTGTCTTCCTTTACAAGTCTCAAGAAAAGGAGTTAGATTGTGAAAGAACTTCATGTCCATGTTTCTCTGTTTTGATTGACAGGCTTGGATTACATAAGACTGCTCACTGCAAATGCCCCTTGCTGTGATACATCTGATTTTAATAATATGCATATCCAATCATGCATAGGCATAATATGGTAAATTGAGTGTTCCATATAAGTTTACTCAGAGGACACAGTTTGTCTTACTGAACATGCACCCAAAACTAATTCAGGCCAGATGGGCCCACCTCCCTTTTTGCAGGGTTTGTTGGACATGTTTGAACGAAACGGCATTATCAAGGAGTTGCTAAGGAGAATAACATATCTCCATTGTTTAAAGTAGATATACATGTAGCTTGATGCAGGTGGGACATTCTAAAAGGTTTCTTAGATGCATTGTTAGAAGAGGAGTGTGCAAGCCAAGTAGACTCAGGTTACTAAGCCTGTCTCTATGTTTGCCTGCCTCATTACCTGTCCCCTTATGTCTGTGTCTGATCCATGGGATTACAGGGGATCAGAACAGCAAAAGAGAAAAGCCTTTCCATTTGTTCAA
The DNA here is from genome assembly GCF_004664715.2 of Peromyscus leucopus. Lineage (NCBI taxonomy): Eukaryota > Metazoa > Chordata > Mammalia > Rodentia > Cricetidae > Peromyscus > Peromyscus leucopus. The sequence continues at coordinate 97,788,457 of NC_051063.1, read as the reverse complement.
CTGCTTTTATTGATACTTGATTTTCTCTAACACATTGAAACTTACTGAACAGATGGGGAAGCACACCACTTTCAAAGACAGCCCATAGTTTGGGATAGTGATAGAAGAGAATATTAGAGATCTCCTGTGGCTCTCACTTATGGATCCTAATTCTTCTTGTTGGAACCATTAAGAGAAAATACAGCCCCTCTTCTGTGTGACAGAAATTTACATTCATGCCAACAGGAATCTTGTGCTTCCTGATTATTATTTTTTCCTTAGGGCTTACAGGCTTTCTAGTTAGTCACTATTCCTCCTATGGTTTTCCCATAATGGCTGGTCTTGTCACTATTTACATTCCAGCTACATCCAAACTCAGATGCCCAGAACAGAATTGGTATTTCAAGTAGGGGAGGGAGGCTAATGCAACACCCTTCCTCTTCAAACTATACTTCTGTTGGTATAGCCTAATGCAAAGTTAGTTTCTGATAGCTGTACCAAATTTTGGCTACAATAAGAGTAAAACCTGTGATTTTCATATGTATTAGGTTACATCAACTTTAGGAATTGTACCATTAACTTTTTAGGTCCTCATGTAATTTATCAAAATAATTTTTAATTGAAAATAGATTCTTCTCTCACACAATACATCCCAACCAAAGTTTCCCCTCCCTCACCTCCTCCTATCTCCCCCTTTTCAACTCTCCCCCAGATCCACTCCCCTCCCTTTCCTCTTCAGAAAAGAGCAGGTCTCCAAGAGAAGACAGCCAAACAGGACAAAACAAGATACAGTAGGACAAGGCAAAAGCTCTCATATGGAGGCTGGACCAGGCAAACCAATAGAAGGAAGAGTCTCGAGAGCAGGCAAAAGAGTCAGAGATCAACCCACTTTGATTGAGTCTCCCCCAAACACCAAGCTAACAGCCATAACATACAAGCAGAGGACCTGGTGCAGACGCATGCAGATCCTCTGCTGCTTCGGTCTCTATGTGAGCCCTGTGTAGTTGAGTCAGTGGGCCATGTTCTCCCACTGTTCTCCATTCCCTCTGACTCCCACAGTTAATCCTCCCTCTCTTCTTCGATGTTCCCTGATCTCTCAGGAGAGGGACCCCATGGAGACCTCCAATTTAGATTCTCTCTCCCTGGACCCTTTTCCATCTGCTGATGGAGGAAGCCTTTCTGATTATGATCAGACAAGGCATCAATCCATAAATATAGCAGAATATCATTAGGACTCATTTTATTGTTTTGTTTTGCCAGTGTGTTTCGTTCTACCCTAGGTCTCTGGGCTCTCCAGTCTCCATTTCCTGGCTATCCAGGCAGTGTAGGGCAGGGCTGTCTTGTGTGGGGTGGGTCTCTAGTTAAACCAAACATTGGTTGTCCACTTCCACATGTACTGTGCCACCATTGCCCTAGCACATCTTGCAGGCAGGACAGATTGTAGGTGGAGGGTTTTGTGGCTGTGTTGGTGTCTAGGTTTGTTTCTCTTTCTGTACCTGCAGAGTACCTTCTCATAGCAAAGAGACTAGAATGTAGGAGTGAAGGCTCAATGCCTGCACCAGATCTACCTCTCTGTATTCAATGAGCTGAGTGGTAGTTTTCCTCAACAATAGGGCCTGTTGTCAATTTTCAGAGGGTGACCTTCTGTCCTAGCATCAGCCTGGGTGGTTTAGAGATCTCCATGGGACCTCTTCCACCAACAGCTCAACCAAATGTTACCCAGTCTCACCACTGGAAGCTTTGCCTGGCTACAAAACTTGGCCAGTTCAGACTCTGTATCCTCTGTTACTAGGAGTCCTCACTAGGGTCAGCTTCATTGATTCCAGGAAGTTTCTACTGTGCTAAGTTTCCACACCACTCTCCCAATGCTCTATATCTACTTTAGGAATTGTACCATTGGCCTTTTAAGTCCTCCAAAAATTTATCTTAATAAATTTATATAATTAGGCTTTATCTATCTCCCCTATCAGGATTTTTATGGATGTTGAGTCTAGACTCCGATGTACTCATGAAGTCTGTTGTATCCTATCAAATTCTGCTGCTTCTTGACTATTGAAAAAAAAATGGAACTGGATAAGACCCATTGGAACATTCACTTTAACACCATTGGTGTAACCATGGTGGTTACTCTGGATATGAATTCACCTTTATTATTGTCTAGGCTAAATCATCTAGATCATTTGCAAGGATTTCAGGAGAGATCTCACCATATGTCATGCTAAGGTCACATTTACAATGCCCACACACACTTCCTGTTCTTAGTCTAGTAGCTTGGTTATAAAAGGAAGAGACATTAGTCTGATAACAACTATTTTGAATGACCCATTAACTAAATGAGTTCTGGTATTGGGAGGGGGTGAATACATGTTTATGACTGTGTGCGGGTGTGCATGTGTGTGGTTCTCATGCTTGTGTGGCAAGCATACTCAATGATTTTTGAAAGATTTGGAAAGCACCCATCAATAATATATTCTGATAACAAGCCTGAGATGAGAACCATGTTTGATTTTCTGGGAAAGTGGCTTAGTTTTTATACTTGGGAAGATGGCTTCCCTTTGCCAGCTGGACCCAGGACTACTGCCCTGTGGTGAAGCTCTACTCTATGTTCCCAGTTTGTTGGCTTCAATATGACAGAAAATATTTGCCTTTGGTACTGAGAAAAGCTGTGTACCTCGTAGGCCCTCTTACCTAGTAGGTAAGATACCGTCAACCTTAGTATTGTCAGAGTGAGTACCTGTCAGATTCCAAACCAACCAAAGCCATTTTTCCTTCTTATAAGAAGGGAAAGTGGCTCCATCAAGTTCCTCTTAGTGTTACTATCATCGTTGGTCCATCTGCCACTGCAGCACTGGGATGCAGCTGCCTTCAAGTGTACACAGGTGAGAAGAAAGCTCTCCAGCCTGTAGATGGAATTCTAAACCGTTTTATTAAATAAGAAACACAGAACCAAATAAAGAGTTAAAAGCAGCAGCCAAGAGCTAAGACCACCTTCTTATCACTCGCTGCTGTCCTTCCCTCAGAGAGAGACCTTCTTCCTGTGTCCTGTCTTTTTATTACCTTTCTGTTCTGCCTTCTCATTGGCTCTAAACCCAACCACATGACTTCCTTGTCACTGCCTGTCTATATAGACCTCCAGGTCTCTATGGTTGGTACTGGGATTAAAGGCATGTATCACCATGCTGGCAATGTTCTTGAACACACAGAGATTTTGCCTGCCATGTGATCGGATTAAGGGCGTATGCTACCACTACCAAACTTAATGGCTTGCTCTTATCTCTGATCCCCAGGCAACTTTATTAATATACAAATAAAATCACATTTCAGCACAAATAAAATATCACCATAACAGCCACCTCTCAGAAGCTTTTGAAGGGAAAACCCTAGTCACATGGGAGGGTCGGGCACTACGATGGCTCCTCACTTCTCCAAATAGCCCTTTTCTGAATCAGCTCCATGTAATTCCTTGCCAATGATCAGAGTAGACCGAACCTGAGGCTCAGAGCCACGCTGTGCAAAATGATGTTGCCTTGCAGTAGGGTAGCACTGTAAAGGGGGAAATTGGGGAGTTTCTAGATATTTTAGAAGGGAGAAATGACATGACTAGCAGATGTGGGAGGGTGAGAGGAGGAATATAGATACAGTGACAACTAGTTTTTTAACTTCAGCCCTTGGGAGGTTTTGCCACACGAAGATGGAAAAGGGCTAAATAGGAAGGCTGGGGGGCAGGTGAGGGAAATGAGCTCCATTTGTAAAGGATAATTAACATTGAGATGCTGTTGGACAACTTGTTAGTGATCTGAGGATGACATTGGATTATGAATCTATAATTCAAGGAGGAAACTAGGCTAGATATCTAAATATTGTAGCTTTTAAGTGCCAGATTAAATCAGGGATCTAGAGAAGACGAGATAAGATAGTGCTGAGAAATTTGTCATTGACCACAAAGAGCATTGCACACGTGTGGTGTTAATTCCCTTGTCCCTCTCTAGGTCAAAGAAAATTGTTCCTCAGGAGGAACTAGACTAGAATCCTTTGAGAACTTGTCATGTGGGGGAGAAGTGTGGGCTGATCCTAGCCTCCCCCGTTACCCCGAGAGGGCTGCAGGTTCACTTGTGTCCCAGTACCAGCTCAGAAAGTGTCATCCTCCAGGCACACTTCCAATGCAATTAATCATGTTAATACCTATAAATAAAGTGCAACCAACAGTTACTTTAACAGCGCATGCTAATTATCAGTAGGATTGTCACTGAAAAGGGCCTCTCTCTCATGCTTTTTATTTTTTGCCCATTTTGCCATGTCTTAGGGTAGTATCAAGAATACCATAGGGTGTCTGAGATGGGATGAGCAGATCATTAACAGAGGCATGTTACAAAAGGACCTGGTTTGGGCCCTCAATGTAATTGTTATGGGTGAAGATAAAGGGTACCCAGGAGAAATCTTACAACTAAGATTGCAATTGATGCTGTTTCTTACAGGGTTTTTATTTTCAAAAAGGGTACTTTAAAAACAGGGTTCCTCAGTGAGCCAGTCACACTGAGGAATATGATACTGATAGGAAGAATAGATAGGAGACTAGAAGTTCCATAGCCTTGTGGCTCATTGACCTGGAGCTAAGCTACCTGAACAGCAAGCTCCAGGCATCTGCCTTGTCTCTGTTCCCCCAGTGCTGGGGTTACACACTTGTACCAGAACACCATGCTTTTCACATAGGCTCTCATGATCAATCTCTGGACCTCAAGCTTGCAAGGCAAGGACTATTCCAGCTGAACTATCACCACCACGCGCCTATGTGTTATTTAACTTTCATTATCATCAACCATAAAGATTAGGTAGGTAGGTAGGTAGGTAGGTAGGTAGGTAGGTAGGTAGATAGATAGATAGATAGATAGATAGATAGATAGATAGATAGATAGATAAAGAGTTTTTAAGACATCTTTTCTCTGTATAGCCATGTAGACTATGCTCGTCTTGAACTTGGAGATCTGTATGCCTCAATCTCTGCAGTGCTGGGATTAAAGGCTGCATGACCACCACCCAGCCCACGTTAGATATTAATCCCCCACGGGAGAAATCTGAGAAGAGTTAAGTGAAATAAATGACATTGATTATCTAAGGTTAAGTGGACAGTCAAGGCTTTAACTGAGCTTTGATCAGTCACCTTATATGTCCACGCTTCAGGGGTTTTTAAATACAAAGATTTAGACCACTAATTTTTAATGCCATTATTGATATAGTTTTGTTTAAATATTTCATCTTATAATTTGCTTTTTATTTCTATTAGATTTTTCTCTCTGACCCTGTCCCATTCCCATGTTTACCTGTTCTTTTTTGATTACTAAGTATTTTCACACACCTCTATTATCTCCTGTTTTTATTTTTATTTTTATTTTTTTTAGCCACAAACTCTGAATTATTTTGTTCTTTCTTTAAAAGAACTAAATGTCAAGGGTATGTGTTACACATCCTTAACATATGTAAGTCAACAAAGTGATTTTATTCTACTTTTACTATACATCTACAAAAAGCACACAATTTTAGTCTTTTGTCTTCTAGTGAATAACATCAGTAAAAATGAGGGGTTTTTGTTTTTTGTTTTTTAGTATTTAGTTATCAATGCTAGGGATGACTCCAACAACCCACTTGAGTTATGTACCCGTCCTTTGTCCCAACAAAACACAGGTAGTGAATATAATATTGTGGTCAGCATAGTTTCAGCAGCACCCTTCTAGGATATCACAGAGTGGAGGAGGAATGCACTAAGAGAATGCAGGAAGAATATAAAAGTGCACTAGCCAGCCAGAAAATACAACTAACATTGACTACTACAGGCACAATTAGAAAAAGAAGATTACAAGTTGGCAGACAGAGAACTTACACACACTTCTGAGAATTTCCAATGTGCCTTGCTGACAGTGCTGCACTTGACCACACCAAGCAAGAGCCAATGAGGCATGGCATTTCCCTTCCTCTTTTATCCTCCAGGGCACTCAGTACCAGTGATACTTCTGCATTCTGATTCTGTTTGGCTCAAAAAGAAGGCAGGCATTCTGCCATTTCTTTACATTTGACTCTTTTCAGCATTCCAGAAAATTTACTGAAAATCTATATGCTCCCATCCATACACATTGTTTTCTCAACACTGGAACAAGTCACATTTTAGACTAGAAAAGTGTAGCTTACCTGTGTAATGTTTTTGCAGCGTACCTGGAATCTGTCTGACGGTTAGATGCCAGGAACACATCCCAGTCCTCAAAGGTGACAATCAGAAGTTGTTCCAGATTATGTCAGATACCCTCTGAGGAACAAATTCACTTCTGATTGGGAAGTACTGATTCAAGGGAATGTTCATGGATAGAGTGCCACAGGTTCTTGATCCTAAATCTTCATCAGCTGATGGTGAGAAAGCAACATTACCATCAGATACCAGTGGTCTCTGGCCTGGGAAGCTTATATCTCCTCAGAGGACCATGGCTCTGAGTTACTATTGCAGATTCAGCCCCAAGACTCTAGGAGTCTTATGGCCAAAAGAGATGAT